>NC_067237.1:26881757-26981757 GCF_019924925.1 Ctenopharyngodon idella | reverse complement strand
CACCACTTCAATCATACCAATAAGCAAAAATGACTTTAGATAAACATCACATTTGTGTTTATTTTTTGTTTGTTTGTTTTTTATTGCTGATACTGAAGTAAGTGTAAGAAACTTTCCTCTGCTGCATCCTATTCTTCTGCAATCCAGAATGGCAGTAGAGCTGAAAGGTTTGTTTAAGCGGCGCCCTCTAATGTACAGATGTGGATTTACATTTCCTTCAGCCTGAGGCTTATTCATTATACTTTGGTGTGAAAGAGCCTTCAGTTTGCCGAAAAAAACAAAACAAAAAAAAAAAAACCCATGCCCAGCCCAAATAAGAAAAAAGTAACTTAACAATACTTTCCATAAAAAGAGTTTGAAAAAAATAAATTAAATGTTAGTAGTTAAAGACATTTAATATAATTCTCGCTGGTCTTTTTAGCAGGGAGAGGAAGGTTTATGCTGGTTTGGTGCTAGTCTTGCTAATGGAGCAGCAAACTTAAGTCATTTACTAGCAAAACTTAGCTGAAGATACTGGTTGGCCACCTCAATCTTTTTCTTGACACTGGTTAATGAAGGAAAACTTGCGGTCTTGGAGGGGTGCTATAGCATCTAAAAAACAAAACAAAAACATATGCCAGTGACTATAGCCATAATAGTCTATCCAGCAGCATACTGATAGTGTAAAACTACAAAAATACATTTGTGAAAAGATCACATAATATAAAGGCAGGTAGGCAGCCATGTTACGACTCAACATCATATGTATAAGCCCTTTAAGGGAAAATATAGTTAGGTCTGAAAATATGTCTGCATTTGACAAGACAAATATTAGCACTCACTCGCCACATTAAACAAGGTGGACAAATTGAACAATGGTGTGTTGGTGAAACATTGATGAACCCTTTTGTTCGAGAATGTAAACAGGACTACAGTTTCCACTCCACGAGGAGCCAAGATACCATATGTGCACCAGAGAAACATGAGCTCAGTGAGTCTGAGTGTCTGAATGTAGTGATGTGAAGCCACTATGACTTGATAACAATGCTTTATTTGTGTATTTTAAAGGATGGACCGTGCAGATGGGTGGAATTTTTCAGAGAAAGCCTGATTATTTAGACCTGCATAATTAAAGAAAACAACAAGCCTCAAGTTATTTTGGTTTGTCTGATTCAGTTGTTGCATGACTAGTATGAAAAGGACCACAATTTGAAATTCTAAATATTGCAGTTCATAATAGTGTATTTGCAATTTTTTTTTAAAAAAATACACAAAAATAGTACATATTTGTCTATGGGGCATAAAAGAAGAATGTTAGAAATTGAGTTTTTTTGTGTTTTGTCCACACAATGGAATTCAGTGAGCTCTAATTTTGTTTGGTTCCTAGCGTTCTTCAAAATATCTTCTTTTGTGTTCCATAGAAGAAAGTCATACAGGTTTGGAATGACAAGAAGGTTATTTAAAAGATGACATTTTTGGGTGAAATATCCTTATAAGATTTGCCATCTATTGATTTTGGGCTGTAAATGCAAAATAAAGTGGGCGACTTCAGAGGCATCCTCACTTTTTATATGGATTAAAAAAACGGTAGAATGTCGTAAAAATTAAAGGCAAAGTCCCTTTAATGCAGCAACTAAAATCTGTTTTAAGGATTAAAAGGACAGGCATAATGAATAATACACTAATGAATGAGCTCAAAGTAACTCTGCAGAAAAAAACAGCTCTATTTAAAGGGATAGTTCACCCAAAAATGAAAATTTTGTCATCATTTACTCACCCTCAAGTTGTTCCAAACCTGTATAAATTTCTTCGTTCTGCTGTACACAAAGGAAGATATTTGGAGCAGATCTCGGCCCCGACTGACTACCATAGTCTTTTTTTCCTACTATGGCAGTCAATGGGGGGCGAGATTTGCTTGATTACAAACATTCTTCCAAATATCTTCCTTTGTGTACAATAGAACAAAGAAATTTACACAAGTTTGGAACAACTTGAAGGTGAGTAAATGATGACAGAGTTTTAATTTTTGGGTGAACTATCCCTTTAAGTGAGTCTACCAAGTTCTCAATGGTATTTCATGAAGTGAACAGCAACTACATGCATTTCAATTCTGATGAATGCTGTAACTCATTCGATTCAACTGTGAAAACATACCAATCAGGTTTCAGCACTCAGTATCTGTAACTTAGTAAAGTTTGATATTGCAAACAACAGTGAACCATATGGTAGTAATTTTTAATTGTCAGTTAAATAATCAGCAGATTTGTAACTACATGTCAAGGAAGTTCCAACCAGTCAAACTTAACAAAATTGAAATAATAATAAAAAATCATTCCAACAAATAAACAAGGGCAGATCAAGTGACAAAGTAACAGAATTGTCCTTTTTCTTAGAGCAAATGATGCTCCTGTTTGCAACATTAACACAAAAATAGTTTAGCACAAAGGCAAGAACACAATTTTAGCATGAAATGAAGTACAAATTGCCAAGGGATCAGTGTTTTAGTGAGTCTAATACTAGTTTTCTGCTTTCCTAACACATTAAAAGCGTGAAGTCACAGAGGAATATACTGTACCCATTTGATCAACAGCAGTTTAATGAGCAATAGTGCATCCTGGAACAATAATTATAATAATAAACAATTTCCGCTATGAAATGATGAGCACTTCATGGCCACAGAATACACTTGGGGAAAGGAGCCAGAAATTAACTTTATACATAATCCTGACCTTAATCAATACTTTGAGTTTAAAGAATTCAAACGGCAATACAATTTAAACAGTGGTAATACTGAAAGTACTCTGACCAATTTAGTTTCGAGAAACAGATAGACAGTTTAAGGAATGTTCCAGGATCAAAATGAGATAAGCTCAATATGCAGATGTCCTCCAGCATCTGTGATGTACTGTTGATTGCCACAGATAGTTTGTAAAACATAAACATGTTCACAGTAATGCACTTACAATTGGACAGGGCTTTATAGAGGTGAATAGAGTACAAATTATTCTTAGTTTCTACCCTGTATATTGAAATACACTACCATTCAAAAGTTTGGGGTCAGTAAGTTCTCTTGAACTTCTTTTGAAATTTCTGTTCATATCATCCAAGATGTTTATTTCTTTCTTTCTTCAGTTGTAAAGAAATTAAGGTTTTTGAGGAAAACATTCCAGGATTTTTCTCCATATAGCGGACTTCAACAGTTGAAGGACCAAATTGCAGTTTCAGTGCAGCTTCAAAGGGCTCTACTCGATCCCAGACGAAGAATAAGGGTCTTATCTAGCGAAAGGATCAGTCATTTTCTAGACAAAAAAAAAAAAAAAAAAAAATTATATACTTTTTAACCACAAATGCTTGTCTTGCATTAGCTCTGCGATGTTCCACGCATTACGTAATCACGTTGGAAAGGTCACATGTGACTTGGGCGGAAGTACCGCAGTAGGGCGAAAAACTCCATCTCATTTTCCCCTCCAACTTCAAAATCGTCTGACATCGTTGTTTTACCTTTTTTTGTAAAGGCCGTTTGACTTAGTCTTTGCATGTTCACTTTGTAAACACTTGCTCGGTTCTTCCGCGTGACCTTTCCAATGTGATTACGTAATGTGTGGCGCATCGCAGAGCTAGTGCAAGACGAGCATTTGTGGTTAAAAAGTATATATTTTTTTATTTATTTAAAAAAAAATGACCCATTCCTCGGCTGGGATCATTTAGAGCCCTTTGAAGCTGCAGTGAAACTGCAGTTTGGACCTTCAACCCATTGGCAACTATTGAAGTCCATTATATGGAGAAAAATCCTGGAATGTTTTCCTCAAAAACCATAATTTCTTTTCGACTGAAGAAAGAAAGGCATAAACATCTTGGACGACATGGGGCAGGGTGAGAAAATTATCAGGAAATTTTAATTCTGAAATGAACTAATCCTTTAAGTACATTACTGAAAATGACTTTTTTATTTGTTTACAGTCTGTCAAGTTGAACCTGAAACATTTCTTTAATTTTAACACAGTTTCCTCCAATGCACTGGACATAACAAAAGCTATATGTCCAGCTCTTCCGCAGATGCCAAATATAATCAAGGCATATGGAGATGGAAAACGTCACTACTTCAAATACTACAACTGGACCCTACAGTGTAATTAAGACAATACGTGTAGGGTTCAATACTGTATTATGAATGCAATGTGTGCTTTATGGCCATTAAACCAAGATAAAAGAATCAGCACCACAAGAGGACAGGCAGAAAATGCATTAAGAAATAAAACATAACATAACATAAAAAAACTAAAAAAAAAAAAAAAAACTATAGAGATTTGTTTAAGGTATCAATAGCAGTTCAATTTTCAGTGATGAGAATCTACAAGAGCCAGTGCAAGTATGAAATTCAAATGTGAAGGCAGTGAACACAGCAAAGAAACAACACAATGTGAAAATAAACACACACGCACACCTCTAACAGAAGACCAAAGGAAGATTTTAGCTTCAATATCCTGGTCTTTACAGAGCAGTTGCTACCAAATGACTGTAAAGAAGGTAAAAAACACTGTTCTTCAGTCTCAGGACACTGCTTTTGTTTTGAACAACTAAGTTGTCGGGAAAACTGGAGAGGAACATGGGAATAAAGGAGAAATGTCTACTCTTCCTGTCCTAACGCTCTCTGCCACCAGGCGGCAGCAGAGGCTACATGACGTACAGTCATTGTCCTCTCAAGAAAAGCCACTTCCATGGGAAGTACATTGCAGTGTAGTGCAGTTTTTGCCTGATGGAGTTAGAGGGGGCAGGTCTCAGCTGTGGTAGCTGGGTACTGCCGCCTGTTTCTGGGAGAGGCGCATCAGTTCCTCTCGGATGGCTTTGATGAGGGAGGCAGACGAGTGGTTGGGAGGGGAAGGTTCCTCAAGGGGAGCGGAGGGAGCGTAGCCCAGGCCGAGAGAGTCCAGGTGGGTAGGAGCGGCAGATGGCTCCTTCAGGCCATTCCTGGAGGTCTGGAATACAGAGATGGAGGTGTAGTCAAGAGAGCCAAGAACCTAAAAAAAATGGAAGGAAGGAAGGAAGGAAGGAAGGAAGAAATGAGGGAAAGAAGATTAAAAATAAGAAGTTTAAGAGTTTAAGTGAGAAAAAGGGAGCCAGAATAGCTATGGAAGTCAGAGTTTGAAGAGGACATATTCTGTACTTCTTCATGTAGCATTCCCTGAAGCCTGCTTATAATGTATACTATTTCTTTTAATAATTCCTGGATTATTGCAGTTTATTTTAGTTCAAGTATATATTTTTTTTAAAAATACACTCTTTTATATGTATAATGTGTATAAGCATGGACAGGTGTTTGTGCTCCTATTATTATTTTCCTGCTGTCATGTCATACATTTATCCTCACAATTTCAATCTAATAACAGAAAAAAGGCACAATTTATAATAATTATAATAATAAAATTGTAATATTGTTACAGTTTTCATCTTGTTCCTATGTGGATGTTTTAATGGATTACTTTATAGATAGTATATAGTAGGGTTTTCATAATCAAAATAAAATACTTACTAAAAAAAATGTTTTTCCTGCATGTCATGTGACCATTAACTGACATTAGAGAACCGTAAACATGCAAATATGTTAAATTATTAAAATATTAACTTAAAATCTGGTACATCGCCCTACTGGTACATCAATCTTTTATGTCAAAGGGGTTCAGCTCAGTGTTGTTGTTTTTTTTTTTTAACTAAAACTATATAAAAAAAACATTTTTGTTAACTGAAATAAAGCTGAAATAAAATATAAATATTAGATGAAAAGCCTAAACTTTAATTAGAAATGTTGCCTGAAACTGCAATCAAATAAGTTTATGTTAAATTACTAAAATGACTAAAACTAAACTAAAAATAAAGTTAAATAGAAATAAAAAAACAACAACTGAGAAAAATGACAAAAGCAAATAACAAAACTTAACTATTAATTCAACTAAAAGCACTATCTATCTATCTATCAAGCATGCAATAAGTGGACTTCTATATGTAAATAAACATGTAATTTGTCCCTTTTTTAATCTAAGTAAGAGAGTATTTCAAACTTACAGACTCTCTGTTGTTAGCAAGCTTGCTGTCGTCCTCATGATATGGGCTCCAGTTTAACCCACCAGGCTGCCGGCTGTCACCTACACGACCTGTCAGGCCAACGTGGGATAAATGATGTAGCTGGGCACCTGTGAACAGACATGTATGTTGCATACAGTATACTTTATATCGCATCATTTGTCTTTTATCCATGCATCCATTGCTCTTTTCTTTCTCTGTTTTGTGACATTAAACTTCATTTCTAGTTAAACCTTTAAGCTCATACCTGTAGTGCCACCTACAGGTCGTGGCCTGGCGGAAGAGGGCAGATCATCTGTGAGTCTACCTCGACCAGTGTAAAGTGACTCTGGCTGTAGCTGTTCAACAGGCAGGGCTTCTCCTGATGGGATATAGCCGGACCCCAAACCCTGTCTGTAGAGATACAAAGACATCAGTCCCCAGTTATTAACAAATCACACTGCACTCTAACAAAAAATGACTTGATATTTCCCATTATAATCAAGCAAAGGTTGAAATGTGATTGCTTTGCTCACAGCATTGCTCACAGTTCCAGAAGATCACACAAACCTTCTTGATTGGACTCAATATACTCTAGTGGCTGACTGATATATATAATGAAAATTCTGTCATCATTTACTCACCCTCAAGTTGTATAAATTTCTTTGTTCTGCTGTACACAAAGATATTTGGAAGAAAGTTTGTAACCAAGCAGATCTCGCCCCCCATTTACTTTCATAGTATGTTTTTTTTTCTACTATGGTAGTCAAAATATCTTCGTTTGTGTACATCAGAACAAAGAAATTTATACAGGTTTGGAACAACTTGTGGGTGAGTAAATGATGACAGAATTTTCATTTTTTGGGTGAACTTAAAGTTTTTCTGTTTGGCCAATAAGTATTGGAAGCAGATTTTTGTTTTGACAGTGCCTGGACTTTTATTTTGACAGTGTTGAGAAAAATGTAAAAGTAGTGCAACCCAGTCTTTATTTGAGAAAATATGATTCCCAGTACACACAGACATACCAGATTACTGAGTGCACTGTTGGTTAGTGTGTCTATCCCCCCCCCCCCCCCCCCCCCCCAGATAAATATATCTTTATTTGTAAAAAAAAAAAAAAAAAAAAAAAAATTACAGAATGACGAAGTATAAATTAGTGTTTATTTTACAGATTTTTTTTTTTTTATCAAGCTTAAATTATTTTTTGAATAATATTTTTTCCAATTAATTATTTCTAATTAAGCAAATATGTAAAATAAATATCATTTTTATTGCAACAATTGTGCATGTGTTATTTACTATCTTTAAATTAAATAGTGTGATATCACACATAGCCTATCATCTTAATATTAGCCATAAGCCAGCCTGGCATTGGCCATTAAAAAAAACCATATCGGGCGAACACTAATATACTCACCTATGTAGTAAACCTTGCACACTGGAAGGAGGCAGACCTAATTCAGCATATCTCTGAAAGAAATACACAAAAACACAGTCGTTAAGCTTAAAATAAGTTGATGATTCCTAGCATATCCATTGTACTTACTGATTTAATGCATAAAAGGTTTAATTTAATACATTGCTAAGTCTGAAACACACATTAGTAGCTGTATGTTCCACCACAACTGGAGCTTCTCTATCAGCCTAAATAAACCCAGTGACCCAGAAAACAGAAAAGCTTTTAAATAGCTGAGCTGGGAATGCCATTTCAAGATTTTAAGGACAGCACACCATCCCCTGCTCCATCCTGACTCTTAAATAAACCTATAAAGTTATTAGTCAGTTCATATTTTGCCTCCGTTGGCCTTTGCAATTCCCTCTTTCCCATCCACGAAAAGACCTCAATCTAACAGAAATACTTCATTCAAGACACAGTGTTGACAGATGAGGCTTCCATTCTGGGTTGTTTATTCCCGATCTGTGGAAAACCCCAAGTCTGTGCTCCTCTGATGTGAGTCCAGGGCATCAAGCTTGCTTTAAATTGCTCTAGTATGGTTATTACACATCAAAACACATTTATAATGAAATCAACAAATTAACTGAGGGAAACAAACCACTGTAACCAGAAATCACAAGTGCACTTAGTCATTGCACCTCTGGTCTTATGATGCAGACACAATAGTTTTAAATGCGTCACAATAAAGATGGATTAATACATGATTTATACATGCTTAAACGTAAATGTGGGCAGTCAAATGTTAATGTGCTCATGGTTGTTTTGCATTTCTAAATGCTCATTTCCTGTATTTTTTAGATTATTTTTAGATGACCTTTGCCATCATCCTATGCTTACTTAAAGCTAATCTTTAAAAATACTAAAAATTGAATATGACTGTTAAATGTATTAAGCAAATGCACTATTCATAATCTACATTATAATATTGTGATGCACAAATAAACGATTCAATTACTTCACATTACTAATTTATAAAAAATTTTTATCTTCCCTTGGTTTTAGCTAGTCCCAGACTAAAATGCATGTTTGAACTGCTCTGACTGAAAGCAACTTGCACTGACATATCTTAAAATATGTCAGTGCCATTGTTTATTTTTAAAAGCTACTTAAAGTGTCCTAACTGAACTAAGGTCTAATCTTGGCTTAATCTAAACCCTGTCTATGAAACCGGGCCTTAGTGTTTTATTTTTAATTTAGAAACAAATCAAGTCAATAAGTCAGAGTTCAATAAAACGAAGACGAAACTTGTGTCTCTGTTCTGGATGAAAGTTAATAGAGCATGAAGTCTAGCGTGACCGCAGATTTAGACAAGGGGAAATCATATAAGTATTGGAAAGGAAAGAGTAATACATCAGCTTTCATCATCACATGAATGTGGATCATTTATGGGTTTCTCAGACAGGATGTGTTCTCAAAAGACTGGAAAATCCCACGTCCAGTCGCTTAGAAAAGTAATCTCTTCTCAACAAGCCGTACAATTTGAGGTATCATTCATGATTTCATAGCAGGACGATTTATGAGCCGAGTTCTTAGCATTAACAGTTTGTTCAAATATCTAAACACAAGTATGAACAATCATAATAAATAAGCGCACACTATGAGATTCAGAGACTTATAAGCGGTGCAGAAGTGTAAGGCTGCATTAGCGAGAGTTTATCCTCAATCAGTCTGCCACAGCCATTACTGTTTTACTACAATCAAGAGCTGATCTGTGATCTGCTGGTTCCAGGTTCATGTAGGGCTGAAATCAGAGAGGCTCTTCCAAGATCAGTTTGACCCTGACGTCTAAAGTCACTTAACTGATTACTGCATGGATCTAATCCTCCTCAACCAGTGACAAAACTGATGCAACAGAGAGATGTTTGATAAATAAAGCCTTCCAACTTGTTATGTTTGTTTATAGAGTTAAAATTAAGGTCATAAGTGATTTTTAAAAATAATTTAAGAAGTGTAAACCATTTGTAAACCATGCAATATTTCTGAGAATATCCATTGTTTTTTTAAAAGATTTTTTTCAAGATAATTAATTAATAGATATTTTTTCCTCAATTTTACAGGCCAGAATATAATCATTTTAAAATTTTGGTGAAGTTTCCATACGGTTTTCCACTAAACCAAATATTTTTAGGACATGGCAAAATCTCAGAAATATTGATACATGCTACGACTGCTATTCAATGTTAATTCACTATAGATTGTTCCTACCCCAGTGTAGGGATTCAAGGGCAGGTATCCTGGGCCCCAGGGCCGCGGACCACGGGATGGCGGGCTTAAGGGAGGCGGGGGTCCGGGGTTAAGACCAACCCCAGGCAGAGTGATGCCAGCTGTGCTGCCCTGAGATGAAGGAGACACAAGGGCGAAGGCATCATCCAGTAAAGAGTGCATTTGCTGCCGGGCCTCCTCTATAGACGGCTGAGGGGGCAGATAGGGGGGTGGCGGAGGAGGGTGACCAGGAGGAGGAGAAATGGGACCATGGAACACGTCATCTGTCGGAGACGGGGTATGATGCTCTGGCCCCTGGTCTGGGTCCGACTGCAAAATAAAAGCAAATAAAAGATGATTAACATTCAAAGCTGCAACTATAAATATATATATAGCATTTTTTTTAATGAAAAATACAACTAATTTTTGTTTTAATATATTTAAAATGTAATTTATTCCTGTGATGGGAAAGCTAAATTTTCAGCAGCCATTACTCTAGTCTTCAGTGTCACATGATCCTTCAGAAATCATACTAATATTCTGATTGGTGCTCAAGAAACATTTATTCCTATTTTCAACGTTGAAATCAGTTGTGCTGCTTAAAATTTCAGTGGACACCGTGATATAATAACCGTGATACTGAGTATAATGGTCCCAAAACCGTGAAGTCCTGTCAGTTTAAACATTCAAGCGAGTTTAAAGCATTCAACCACAAGAAGACATGAAAGAGAACTCAATTCAGAACTTGTATGCTGTTTTCTGTGCACACACCCAAAGCTGCGCAGACAGCACGCAAATACCTATTTCAGTTCTCTTTCTCGTCTTTTTGTGCCTAAACAGACACATACACTGCAAAATTATGTAAAAATGCCTGTCTTTGCGAGTATCCTCGTTGCTTAATTCTTAAGTGAAGGTAAACAATTGAGAAAGAAAACAGATGTGTATCATTATACTGGATCCATGCATTAGTTCTTAATGTGACAGCAGCCTAATATACCTGCTGCTGTCTGTGTCATTAATGTTAATTAAACAACAAAAGACAAAGACTGTAGCTTTAACAAAGATTAATTATATTTATTTAATTCATATAGTAAAGACAATGCAGTGTTATTTTACATTTGACAGTTTTTCTACCTGAATACTGTTAGACTTATCTGAAAAACAAAGCTGTTTATTTCATTTATCTTTGCTCTATTGTATTCATCTATGCTTGTAATTTGTTTATTATTTTCTATGCGGATACACTCAAATCACCCCAGTCATTCTAGAATTATTAATTTTTTCCAAATAGAGCTATTCAAGTCATCTGGTGAAATTGTTTTCATATCGCAGTATATATCGCAGAAAAATATAATTTTGCAATGTCAGTTTTTTACTGTTACTTTTATACTTATGAAAGTGTATATCTAAACATATAAAGTGTCTATTTTAACATTTTAAATAAGGTTTAAGTAAACCTTTAAGTAAGTAAGATAATTTTAATCCATCTGAAACTACACTTTTTTTTTTTTTTCAGAAACGGTAGGAAATTAGCACCTGCAAATTCACTGCATGGAGCTGATTAGAGATGTTTTGAATTACAAATATATTGGAAAACAAGGGAAAAAAACAGTATGTAGTTGATTACACAGTCCACAGCAGAAGTACAGTGTAGAGAGTGAAAGAAAAAGTACAGATCTCTTCATGACACTGACCACATATGCTATGTTATTGACTCCTGGGTATTTCCTGTATGTCCCATCGCTGTCTGTAGTTATGAGTCTATCTCGGTCAGCATCTGTCAGATCACCGTTCATCTGCTGTTTCCTTCTCTGTTTAGGAGAACGCTTCCCTCGGTTGCTGCAAAACATACACAAACACACACACTTGAGTGAGTATTTGGCCTTTAAATATTAAGGTTACGTGGAAATGTGGAAAGTGATTTTTTTGTTCTAGAACTGTTCCAATGGAAAAGCACTATGAATCATCACAGTATGATATTGAAGATGTTCACAGATATACATATTTGCATTTTATTCTTTTTATGTCCATGCTTTTGTGCAGTAAATTCAGATTCGAACAGGTCTTTATTCTGTGTTTAGGATTAGTCTCATTGTCAGATGCAGATCTTTTTACCCTTTCTTGGGCTCGGTGTACAGAGAGGGCATGGGAATATCTGGATCAAGTATCTTGTCAATCTGCATCTGGGCCTTCTGGTAGATTCGGTCCTGCTCTTTGGGGTCGCCAAGACCGTCAATGAGATCATCCATAGCAGGGAAGTCGTAATGGCCTTTCCTTTTGGCCCTCAGGCGGATCTTATTGCGATGGTGCTCGATCTCAGACTTGTGCCTTAAAGCTACCTGGATCTGGAAGAGAAGGAACAGTCAATGACCTTGGAGTCAATGAGAAGCACATATTGATTATTGGTAATGAGGCTTTTGGACGCTGTGAATCAAATTCATAATCGTAGGGACCTTGAGATTTGAAACAGGCCCCTAGGGAAAAGCCTTGTGAAATAAATGTGAATTAGATGCATGGGAGGTGAAGGCTACCTCTTTGTTCAGCTTGGTGTTCTCTGCAGCTCTGTCATTGGCGGTTGGGCTGGGCAGGGGCAGGGCTGGCATCGGCTGCATGGCGATGAGCTGAATTTTATTAGGGAGGCGTTTGGGGCCGTCAGTTGGGCGGGACATTCGGTCCACATGCTCAAAAATGGAAGCTGAAGATAATGGCTCATCCATGCCGTTCATTGGGGGTGGACCTACAGGGACATATACAGTATAAGAGAGTGTCAAACTTCACAAGTACTATTCAAAAGTTTGGGGTCATTTGTTTTTAAAGAAATTAATACTTTTATTCAGCAAGAATGCATTTAATTGATCAAAATCGACCATAAATACATTTATAATGTTATAAAAGATATTTCAAATAAATGCTGTTCTATTTTAAATAAATACTTTCTATTCATCACATAATCCTGAAAAACATGTTTTGTGGTTTCCACACAAATATTAAGCAGCACAACTGTTTTCAACATTGATAATAATAAGAAATGTTTCTTGAGCACCAAATTAACATATTACAATAATTTCTGAAGGATCACGTGACACTGAAGACTAGAGTAATGATGCTGAAAATACAGCTTTGTCATCACAGGAATAAATTGCATTTTAAAATATATTAAATTGTTATTTTAAATTGTAATGTACTGTTTTTACAGTATTTTTAAACCAAACAAATACATGTTTGATGAGTATAAGATACTTATTTCAAAAACACTAAAAAAAAAATCTTATTAACCTTAACCTGTATAATGGCCTCATAACTAATTGTAAAACATGAAAATGTATTAATTTCATTGCACAGAAAAAGAAGATGGCCGAAAACGAGTCATCTGCAATAAATACTGGTTTTATATTATAAAATAATTTATTGTGAAATATTTTGCTTGAAAAGTGTTTATGCTGTTGTTCCTTAAAATAAATGCCATTTATTCAATGTCATCAATCAGTCATCACTGATTATATTTTTTTTTATATAATGCAATGAAATTTATACATGCCACTGTCGCTGACATGTCCGTATAATTTTGAGGCCACTGTACACACACACACACACACACACACACACACACACACACACACACACATATATATTAAACAATTCATAAACATATCTAATGCGTTCCACACTATCAAAACAAAGTTAGCCTCATATGGGCCGACAACTAACAAAGAAAGCATGTAATTCATCTGAATCTCCTCTCTTGAGTATCGTTTCACACCAGATGGGGGCAGCATCTCCCTAATAAGACTCATTTAGAGCTTTAGGAGCTCAAGGCAGGAGGATGATCCATATTTTTTTTTTTAAATGTACGTTTTAAATGTGACATTCACGAAAACTACGAACATGAATTAGAAGATCTAACGCTACTGTACAAAACAGCACCACTCTTACCAATTCTATTCTTCCCTGAGAGCCAGTAACAGATGGATGAATGGATGGAGGGAGCGTAAAAGAGAGAGAGAAAATTTAATGATGGCTGAAGTAATGGAGATTGTTTTATTGAGATAAAATATAGCATGGGTTGTATGTAAAAGCATATTTGAGTGGAATGCTGGGTAAGACAGCATTTGATCTTGGAAAATACTTATCACTGGAACGCAATCATGAGTAGAGGAGGATGAAAGGGATTTTCAAAAGGAAAGGGCGTTGAAAGGGAATAGCAATAAGACAGAGAAAGAGTGAGAATGTGAGGTGCTATGACTGAATTCCATGTCATTTCTTGGCTAGTCAGCCTGTAGCCTATTTAGTCTGGTAAAGCAGAAATGAGGGTTGAGAGAGGGTTATCACCACAGGCACTGTTTGACAAGAGAGGAACACACAGAAAGAGATAAAGGGAGAGAGAGCAAGAAAGTGGAAAAAAAAAAAAAAACAAGCAGCCAAAAGTAAGACGAGTCATTCTTCACAAAGGAGGCAGGATGAATGAGTCTGGGCTGACTAGAGAGGAAATCAAGAGGAAGAGCCACAAATCTTCAGCTGAAAGACCCAGGTTTTATTACTTTCCCCTCTCTGTAAATCTTACGTCACATGTTCTTCTTCCACTGGCTATTATGGAGGACTAGCCTGCCACTTAATAAAACCAAAAAAATCTTTTGCCTTTGCTAGCAGCCAACATGTATCAAAAGGGTGTCTTAATATTCAGTCAAAATTTCATTGGTTCCCCCACATTTAAACTGTCTAATTACATGTGAAATTAACAAATGCATTGAGATTTTTTTCTGTTAAATTAACATTTAAAAATGTAAAAATAATTGCAAAATTAAATATAAAAAACAAATATTTAAAACATTATTTTAAATTTAAAATATAAGTAACATTTAAAAAGGATTTCATTTAATATTATTTATATACTATTATAGTATTTATTATTATTTTTAATTATATTTTATTTTTATATTTTCAGTTTTCCTTGTAAGTGCAGTTTAAGTTTCAGTAATTTTGTCAGTATATTGATAAGTTTTTAAGTTTAATTTTTTCATCTAATATTTATATTGTAATTTGTTTCAGCTTTATTTCAATTAACGAAAACGATTTTTAAGAAGTTTTAGTTAACAATAACAACAATGCTTTATGGTTACATTTAACTACATTTTTAAATATGAATTTAATTTCTTCTCAAAAGTCTTAAGGAGATATTTACGAAAAGGTTTAAATCTTTAGTCTATCTGTTTGAAGATATATATTTTTTATTTTTGATCTAATACAATCAATGAACAATTACCCTAGCACACCTACATATCTTGCATATTACGATACATGTCAGGATTCAATACACTGTCATATCACAATTACATTTTAATGAGAAAAAGAACTGCAATACATCAATATATGATTGTACTGCCAGAGTTAAAATATGCACAAACTTACCATTTAATCCATTAACAGCTACTTTACGTGATTGCTTTGGATCGGTGGGCAGACCAGCAGGTCTCATGCCCTCCTCAGGTGATCCTCTCTCGCTGGGTGGATCACTGCCTATGGAGTCGCCCTCAGATGGAGAAATCCTAAGGAAACAAGGAAAACCTTTTAATTCTAAAGCATGGTATGAAAACACAATGTCTTTGCCCTATGCCATACAATTTATGCCACAAAAGTGTTTTGAAGACATTTTAAAAACAATGTGGGAATACAATGAAAGCTACAACTCAATTAATTACAAAATTGTATCCCTCTTTTAACTGTACACATGAACCTTGGGTCTAATTCACAATATCTCCTCAGAACCATGACATTCTCATCTTGACAGACAACAATATTTATCCCTCATCCAGTTTTGATGAGGCATGTGTCTCCAGGGAAAAAGCAAGAGGATGATGACCTAATCCTGTCATGCTTTCAAAGAGCACTTTCAGATCTAATGTGACCAACCGAAAGATCATGACTTGGTCATGAATCCATTACATATTCACTACCCTTTTAGTCTAGAACTATTTGGCCTACTAACTGTCCTAATTATTAGGAATGTATTTATCTCTAGTTATTTTAACTTAGACTGTTTAGTATGTGTGCATTTATTAATTTTATTGATCTATATTTAAGTATAGTCCAGAAATATGGATTTTTCTGTTTCAGCAAATACAGTAAAGAATATATCAGAATTACATTACTTCTGTTTACTTGGAACATGGTTTCAATGGACACTTTTAATGTTTGAAAGACATAAGATCTGTGGTAATTTCACCCCTAAGACCCTTCTATTGATTAGAGTGTGAGATGTAATCCTTTTAAAAAGCTTTCTATTGATCAGCAGTCGACTCACTCTTAGCTAGATTCCTGCCTTTTAATATGAGGTTCATGCAGCAAAATGCATAACAGAACCAATTTCTTTATTACTATTATTTTAGTTGGATTTTTAGTGGTTTAAAAACTGGGAAAAACTTTACAATAAGGTCCCTTACAATAACATTAGTTAATGCATTATCTAACATGAACTAACGAGCAATGAATTAATGGTAACACTTTACAATAAGGTCTAATTTGTTACCATTAGTTAATGCATTAAAGGGGTCCTTGATTATGATTTCACTTTTTTACCTTTAGTTAGTGTGTAATGTTGCTGTGTGAGCATAAACAACATCTGCAAAGTTACAACGCTCAAAGTTCAATGCAAAGGGAGATATTTTCCTTTACAGAAATCATCTTTAAAGGACTACAACAAATGGCTGGTAGGGATTACAACAAACTTCTTCCCGGGTTGGTGACATCACAAACCCCAAAATTTACATAAACCCTGCCCCCGAGAACACGCAACAAAGGGGGTGAGGCCATGTTGGGCTGCTTTAGAGAAGAGGAAGAGTTGTTATAGTAGAATTTTGTTACCATGCCATCATTTTACGCCCGACTGCTTCACAAACAAGGGTCAATTAAACGTTGGATTTGCACAAAAGATTAACATGACGCCACATGCTAGTCGATGAGTTGAATCAACTCCACAGCAACTACATAAATGTATCCACTAACCATTCAGAAACATCCAGTTGCATTCTAAAAATTGTAACTTCTTCCTGAGTCTCTCCATCAGTGTTCGGTTTGAACAATGTAAGGCTAAACACCGTTACTGACAATCGTCATTTTGGCTGCGTGAGATTCTCCAGCTTTGTTGTTGTTGAGCAACCGAAGTGTGAGCTGTTAAAGCTCTGCCCGCTTCTGGAAAGGGGGCCGGGAGCAGCAGCTCATTTGCATTTAAAGGAACACACACAAACAGGGGCAAATTTGACAAGCTGTAATAAATGATCTGTGGGGTATTTTGAGCTGAAACTTCACAGACACATTCTGGGGACACTAGAGACTTATATTACATCTTGTGAAAAGGGGCATTATAGGTTTCCTTTAACAAACAAAGAGTGATATATTTTTACAGCATTTATTAACCATTGTTACTGTTAGTTAAAGTTCTTGTTAGTTTAGTCCATTAACTAATGTTAACAGATGCAAATGATGAGATTAACTAACATTAACTAAGATTAATAAATGCTGTCGACGTATTGTTCATTGTTTGTTCATGTTATCTAATGTAGTTAAATAATGTTAACAAATGAAACCTCATTGTAAAGTGTTACCAAGTTTATTTTAGTTAATAAAACACAATTGTTCATTGTTTTTTTTAGTTAGTTCATAGTGCATAATGCATTAGTTAATGAATCAAAATTAACATTAAGACCAATAAATGATGTAGATGTATTGTTCATTTTAAATAATGTAGATAACTAATGTTAATAAATGGAACCTTATTGCAAAGTGTTACCAAAAACTGAATTATGTGTAACATGTTTGATCCTGAATATCAAAGAAACATTTACTAGTAGACTTACTGGCCCCTGCGCCGCTGGCCATTGCGGGAAGCTTTGGAGGAGTCTTTGGACTTTGGTGTGGGCACCTCCGCATTCTCAGCTTGGCCTTGCTCCTTAGTGGGCACAGGAAGTGGCAACGGCTCCTGGATGACCATGAGATCATCCTTACTGTGCTGGCCCATGTGCAGCTTGGCAAAGTCAAAACCCTTCACGCTGAGTGCCTGCAGCTAAGGAACATCACCCCAGAGAGAGGAAAATGTTAATTTGGGGAATTAAAATTAATGCAGAGGGATGTTTGTAAAGAAAACGGGAGTAAGGGATGACAATTAAACGACTAAATGTTTATTTAAAATGAAGACGCGCTGCTCACAAACACAAGACAGAATCAGGTCAGGCTTTTCGGTCTAGGGGTCTCTTAAGAGACATCAACGTGGGCATATACACAAGGCACACAGATAGAATGTAAATTTCCATAATCCACAGATTGTCACAGTGTCATAGGTATAAATTGAGCAAGAGGAGAGTAATTGACTCCCAAAGAGACAATGAGAAGCGTGAGCATTCAGAATGTATGCACTTGATTAGAGGTCAGCAGACTGACCGCGGGCCAGACCAGCTAGACGGGCTGTAATGGCCTGTCTGTCTGCGGCGCTGTGAAAGATTAAATGAACCGAACAAACCAAACAGCAGAGAAAGCAAATTCACACTGGCTCTTTCAAAGACCAGCAGCCACCAGAAAACCAGTGAAGTCTTTAAAAGAAAAATATATTTTTTCAAAGAGATAGATCACCCAAAATAAAAAATTCTGTTATTGTTTATCCACTTTTAAAGGGATAGTTCACCCAAAAATGAAAATTCTGTCATCATGTACTCACCCTCAAGTTGTTCCAACTCTGTATGATATTTCTTAAAATGATCTTCTTTTGCAGTCAACACAAGAAAGAAACTCATACAGGTTTGGAACTACCTGAAGGTGAGTAAATGATGACAGAATTTTAATTTCTGGGTGAACTGTTTCTTTAATGATAATGAATCACTGTTGTTTGTTTTATGACTTTCCAGATCAAAGAAACTGCAAAGGGTCACGGCGGGTCAAATTAAAATCTCTGTTTCATATATTGCCAGAAAACACAGAGATTTATGAAAAATGCATAAGCTGAGCTTTGTGTCGTGCAGTGAGCATTTGCTGCACAATAGAGACGGACTGAAATATGCTCATCTTCTGGGAGTATGTCTATTTCTCTGTTTCCCATCACATTCCCTTTCAAATGCAAATGAGGCTGTTTAGACAAATTCTGTTTGTGATAAAGAAAGCTCTTATCTCGTTTCTGTTTGCCTGTACTGCTGCTGTAACCAAATCTAGGCCACAATACAGTCAAAGCTGCACAGGCTTAGACAAAATGGCCGGAAACAGACATTATTATTGACACATTCAAATACATACATCTGTTGTTGAGATTGCACATTAGTTTTCTCCAATTGCTGGTTATCAGTGCCATAAAAGGAGATTATCAGGAAAAACTAGGACTAACTGCTGCATTCTAGGAAATACATCTCTACATCACGACACTCCTTTCGGATACTGTACAGTTCAGATACCTCCAGCCTCCTCATTCTATACGGCAATGGTTTCTTTATAGCTTTCTTGGGTTCTTCTTTGGCCATTTCTTCCTCCTCCTCCTCCTCTTCTTCCTCCTCCTCAATACTCTCTTTTTTCTTTAAGCTTCTGGCAGGTATTACAGGTTTCTGATTTGGATGAGGGTGATAATAAGAAGTTGCTTCTCTTCCAATCAAGTCAGATTCCAACAGATAACCGACATGTTGGACTGTTCCATCTACTACATTCTCACAAACACTATTTTTGATGGTACTAACAAACATGTTTAGGAATGGGATCATAAGGAATCTAATGATTCTTCGCACTTGAGGAGGCAGCAAACAGTTGATAATTAACTACACTTACCATTCAAAAGTTTATGGTTCAGTAAGATTTTTTTTTCTTTTTAAAGAAATTAACACTTTTATTCAGGAAGAATGCATCACATTTATCAGTAAAGACCTTTATAATGTTATAAAACATTTATATGTCAATTAAATGCTGTTCTTTTGAAAATTCTGTTCAAAGAAAAAAAGTATCAGTTCAAAAAAGTTTCAACAGTTTCCACAGTCTCCACAGTTTCGCCATTAAAGGAATAAATTACATTTTAAAATATATTCAAATAGAAAAAAGTTATTTTGAATCGTAATAATATTTCACAATATTATTATTTTTACTGCATTTTTGATCAAATAATTGCAGCCTTGGTGAGCATAAGAGACTATTTAAAAAAAAAAAAAAAAAAAACCCTTACCGATCATAAACTTCTGAACGGTAATGTTTTCTATAGCATCTACCTTATTTGTACCACATAACATGGTAAAAAAATCTTTTTATTTCCAATTGGATAATGACTTGCGATTCAGTGAGAGAATCAGATGCTAATTCAGAACCTCTCCAACTGATTCAGTGAGTGAGTGAACCACTTAAGACAGATTAATTTATCTTTGACTCATTTGTGAGTTGTTCTTTGCTTCATTCATGTGAGTTGAATCATTTAAAAGAACCAGTTCAAGAGTCATTTGTTTGTAAACCATACTCGAGTCAACAAGGTCCACAGAGAACTACAAAATGGTGCAAACTCAGATGACATTGACACAGATGCACTGGTGTCTCAGCTGAGGGTCAAAGAGGAAGAGGAATCTTGTACTTCCTGTGCGAGGACTAACTGGAGGAATATTCTACAGTCTACAGCAGGGATGGGCAACACCGGTCCTGGAGTGCCGCTGTCCTGCAGAGTTCAGCTCCAACCCTGAAAAATACCTCACCTGCCTGTAGTCTTAGTAATCCTAAAGATGTGTTTGATTAGGGTTGGAGCTAAACTCTGCAGGACAGAAGGTTGCCTATCCCTGGTCTACAGTATAACTATGACGACTCATCTACTAGCCTCTACCTTCTCCTCTCTCCTTTCTTCCTCTTCCTCCTCGTCATCATCTTCTTCCTCCTCCTCCTCCTCTTCACCTTCCTCTTCTTCTTCTTCCTCCTCCTCTTCCTCCTCATCACTACTATCTAAAAGCTCTTTGCTCTTGACAGGAGTCATTGATCTCTGGATTACTGGTATTGATTTCTGTAATGAGGAGGTGGACTGCACAAGCATGGGAGAGGGAGAGTGTTAAGATATGAATGAATGCGTGGTAGATAAACGAGGGATAGAGAAGCTCTAAATGGGCTCCAATGCATTTGCATGAGCACAAATAGCAAAACAGTGTGGATTTAAAAAAAAAAAAAAATTGTTTAAATGTTAAAAATGTATTAGAACAATTAGAAACATGTTTTAGAACCTAGATTAAACCTATAAAATGCTGCAAAAGTATTTATTTCATAATGCTTAATATCTAATTGAATCTTATTGTAAAGTGTCACCAAAATATAACATACTGCACCTGTAAAAAAAAATGCTAACTTAAATGTATACTTAACCTAAAAATTAAAATTCTGTCATCATTTACAAAAAAAAAAAAAAATTCAAATTTTTTCAAAAGACTTTTTTTTTTTTCAAAATATCTTTTGTTCCACAGTCAGTCAAACAGGTTTGGAATGACTTAATGGTAAGCAAGTGATGACAGAATTGTAATTTTTGGGTAAACTGTCCATATTGTGTCTGTTCAAATCCACAAAGTATCAATTTAAGTAAGAGCATGACAAATAAAGTGTGAAGCAGGCCATTTAACAATGTAAACTGAATAAACCAGAGAACCCCATTGAAGGATTAAGTAGGTTCATTGGTGAGAATGTAAATGAGAGTGGGGATAGTTCTTGAGGGTAGTGAGTGTGCTAGTAAGGGCACACATGGAGTGTGTAATGACTATGTGATCCTCAGATGAGTGTAGTTAAATCAAGGAGTTCAGACTGAGAGGATCAGCAGGCGCAGCTCTGGATAAGAACATCACTGCTGAGCATTAACCAAACAGCCAGCTGAGCGTTAGACTTCATTACTGCTGTGACTCTGCAAGTGTGTGTGCTTGTGCATGACAAGTCTGGTTATAGTAGCAAGATTTAGAATGACTAGTGATGTCTGAATTCATATGATATTAAGGACAGGGCATTGAAAAACAGCATGGGATGTGACACAATGGCCAAAGACAAAGTAATGATGTGTGTGATCATAGCGGTGGTGTTCTAAAGATGATTAAATAGGATGAAATTAACTTAAATTAGCAATATAACACACACACACACACACATACAGATGTGGACAAAATTGTTGGTACCCTTGATAAATATGATCAAAGATGACTGTAAAAATAAATCTGCATTGTTTATCCTTTTTATCTTTAATTCATAAAATTTGCAAAAATCTAACCTTTCATTGAAGGAAAAGAATTGAAAGTGGGGGGAAAATCACATTATGAAATAAATGTTTTTCTCCAATACACATTGGCCACAATTATTGGCACCCCTAGAATTTTTTATGTAAAATATCTCTGAAGTATATTCCCATTCACATTTACATTTTTTTAGCACACCAGGGTGATCATGAGCATGAAATTGTCCAGCCATGACTTCCTCCTGTTCCACAGGAGTACAAGTATGTGTAAACACAAAGGCCAAATTCCCTAAATCATTCATCACAATGAGTAAAACCAAAGAATATAGTTCTGATGTGCAGCAAGAGATTGTTGAGCTTCACAAAATAGAAAGTGGCTGTAAGAAAATATCTAAAGCATTGAAAATCCCCATTTTCACTATCAGGGCAATAATTAAGAAGTTCCAATCAACTAAAGATGTTACAAATCTGCCTGGAAGAGTATGTGTGTCTAAATCGTCCTAATGCGCGGTGAGGAGGAAAGTTTGAGTGGACAAAGACTCTCCAAAGATCACAGCTGGAGAATTGCAGAGATTAGTTGAGTCTTGAGTCTCAGAAAGCCTAAAAAAAAATGATCAAACAGCACCTACATCCCCACAAGCTGTTTGGGAGGGTTTCTAGAAAAATCCTCTGCTCTCATCCAGAAACAATCTCCAGCATATTCAGCTGTCAGACATGACTGGAACTTCAAACAGGACCGGCTTCTATGGTCAGATGAAACTAAAAAAAGAACTTTTTGGCAGCAAACCCACCAGATGGGTTTGGTGCACACATGGATAAAAAGTACCCCATGCCCACGGTTAAATATACTGCTGGATCTTTAATGTTGTGGGCCTATTTTTCTGCTGGAGGTCCTGGACATCTTGTTCAGATACATGGCATCATGGATTCTATCAAATACCAACAGATAAAAAAATAAAATCCTGACCACTTCTGCTAGAAATCCAATAATGGGCCGTGGTTGGATCTTCCATCGGGACAATGATCCAAAACAAACATCAAAACCAACACAAAAATGTGTCACTGAGCACAAAATGAAGCTTCTGCCTTGGCCATCCCAGTCCCCTGACCTGAACCCTAAAGAAAATGAGTGGACTGAACTGAAGAGAAGAAGCACCAACATGAGGCTGGGAATCTGAAGGATCTGGAGAGATTCTGTATGAAGGAATGGTTTCTGATCTCTTGTCAGGTGTTCTCCAAACTCATCAGGCATTATAGGTGAAGACTCAGAGCTGTTATTTTGGCAAAAGGAGATTGCAAAAAGTATTGAATAAAAGGGTGCCAATAATTGTGGCCAACATGTTTTGGAGAAAAACATTTATTTCATAATGTGATTTTCCCCCCACTTTCAATTCTTTTCCCTCAATTTTATGAATTAAAGATCAAAAGGATAAACAATGCAGATTTATTTTTACAGTCATCTTTGATCATATTTATCAAAGATACCAACAATTTTGTCCACGTCTGTATATATATATATATATATATATATATATATATCTTCTCAAGCGACAATACTATAGAAATTAAACTTGTATATATTTTAGAGTAGTCAATGTGCTGCTTGTGTAGGAGTACAGATTTACTGTCTTCTGAAAATAACTTAATATACAGCCATTATTGTCTAAATAGCTGGCAACAAAAGTGAGTCACCCTAAGTGATAACAGCAAAAAAAAAAAAAAACAGACGCACGAGTGCTGCCAGCATTGCTTTAGAGGTATCAGAAGCAGAAAGTCAGCTTGTCAGTGCTCAGACCATAAGCCGCACACTGCAGCAATTTGGTTTGCATGGCTGTCGTCCCAGAAAGAAGCCTCTTCTGAAGCTGGCTCACAAGAAAGCCCGCAAACAGTTTGCTGAAGACAACCTGTCCAAGACCATGAATTACTGGAACCATGTCCTGTGGTCTGATGAGACTAAGATAAACTTGTTTGGTGTCCAGCATGTGTGGCGACGCCCTGGTGAGGAGGACCAAGAAAATTGTGTCTTGCCTACAGTCAAGCATGGTGGTGGTAGCATTATAGTCTGGGGCTGCATGAGTGCTGCTGGGACTGGGGAACTGCTCTTCATTGAGGGAAACATGGATTCCAACATTTACTGTGACATTCTAAAGCAGAACATGATGCCATCCCTTCAGAAACTGGGCTGAACGGAAGTTTTCCAACATGATAACAACCCCAAACACACCGCCAAGATAACAACTGCCTTGCTGAGGAAGCTGAAGGTGATGGAGTGGCCAAGTATGTCTCCAGACCTGAACCCTATTGAGCACCTGTGGGGCATCCTCAAGCGGAAGGTGGAGAAGCGCCATGTGTCTAACATCCAGCAGCTCCACAATGTCATTATGGAGGAGTGGAAGAGGATCACAGCAACAACCTGTGCAGCTCTGGTGAATTCCATGCCCAGGAAGATCAAGGCAGCGCTAGATAACAGTGCTGCTCACACAAAATATTGACACTTTGGACACAGTTTTGACGTATTCACTTAGGGTGTACTCACTTTTGTTGCAAGTTATTTTGAAAATAATGGCTGTATGTTGAGTTATTTTTAGAGGACAGTAAATCTGTACTACAATACAAGCAGCACATTGACTCTAAAATATATACAATTTTCATTTCTATAGTATTGTCGCTTGAGAAGATATACTAAAATGGTTGCTGAAATGTGAGGGGTGTACTCACTTTTGTGAGATACTGAATATATATGTGTGTGTGTGTGTGTAATAAAGTAATTTATAATTAAAAAATAAATAATAAATTAAATTTTATATATATACACACACACACACACACACACACATACACACACAAAATCTTTTCAAAACACATTTCAAGACAGTTTGGTGGACCCTACATACACAGGGATTCCTTAAGACTGACTAGTTATTCGGACAACACACTCATTAGTCAATTCTGAAAATATGTTTAGCTCATGCCTAGACACAACCCATACAAAAACCTGGAAAAATTAGATAGAGATAAACATTAGAAAGAATAGATAAACATTTATTTCACTAAAAAAATGATGCAGCGACTTCTGGGAACTCTTGACTTATGACTCAACGAATGACTGAATCGGATCATTGAAATGAACTGTCTAAACGAACTCAATTGCTAAATGAATCAGCCTTCCCAATGCCAAGAATAACTGTGAGCATAAATAGGTAGAGTAGTGGACAGCCAACTAAAAAACACTTCTTCACGTATCCAATTCTGATCTTTCAAAGTTGGCTTGTATCCGGCTACAGTCATTTAAATCAGAGACGAGATAAGCAGCTCAGACTCACAGGAGCCACTTACTTATTAGCAATGTCACTGACACATCAGCAGACATGGCGGACATAAAATCAAACAAAACAAAATGACGACATGACCTACAGTTGAACCTTAGCGCAGAAAGTTAGTTCAAAACATTTCTGGGGATATTTCAGGAGGATATCCCAGAATACATTTTATTACATTTAAATCATTACACAGCGTTTCCTTTCTCTCTCTCACCTTCTGTCTTTGCTGGATGGTGCTCATGGTGTCTGGCTGGAATTCCAGTTTGTCAGTACGGCAGAGTTTCCAGTACAGGATAGTTATTATAATGACGACCACCACCACGGGGACAACCACCCCTACGATTATCCACGTGTTGGTCTTCTCTGTGTCTGAGGGAGGTGAGGCCTGTTTCTCCACAGCTGAACATACACAGGGGTAAACAAGAATGTCAGTGACTAAGGTATGTATTGTAATTTATTCCTGTGATGCAAAGATGAATTTTCAGCATCATTACTCCAGTCTTCAGTGTCACATGATCCTTCAGAAATCATTCTAATATGCTGATATGGTGCTCAAGAAACATTTATTATCATCAAAGTTGAAAATGGCTATCATAACCATGATACATTTTTTTTCAGGGTCCTTTGATGAATAGAAAGGTTAAAAGAACAGCATTCATTTGAAATTGAAACCTTGTGTAACACTGTAATCAATTTAATGTGTCCTTCCTGAATAAAAGTATTAACTTCTTTAAAATAAAAAATAAATTACTGTCTTCTTATGAAAAAATATTACAGTAACAAACGTGCAGACTACATTCACAGCAATCTGCTTCATCAGAATTGGCGTAAACTGTCCTCTACAGTACTTTTTCTCTTTTAGGTCAACTACTATCATGGTGGTATGGAAGCCCGTTTCCGCCACTAAATGAAAAAATAAAAACAGTAATTGCGACTTTTTATTTCAGAATTCTGACTTTTTATCTCGCAATTGCTACTTTATATCTCACAATTCTGACTTTTTTCCTCACAATTCTGACTTTTTATCTCACAATTGCGAGTCACAATTCTGAGATATAAACTCGCAATTACATGATATAAAGTCACAATTCTGAGATATAAACTCGCAATTGCGTGATATAAAGTCAGAATTGCAAGATATAGCTTCACACAATTGTGAGTTTATATCTCACAATTTTGAGAAAAAAAGTCATAATTGCGAGAAAAAAAGTCATAATTGTGACTTTATATCACGCAATTGACAGTTTATATCTCGCAATTCTGACTTTATAAGTTGCAATTGTGAGAAAAAAAGTCAGAATTTTGAGATAAAAAGTCGCAATTATCGTTTTTATTTTTTTATTTAGTCGCAGAAATGGGCTTCCATATGGTGGCGCAACAGTCTGAAGAGAAACTTCTTAGTTAAACTGTTGACATGTGTATAACAAGGTATCTGAATAGTATCGGAAACACGATTCCCCCTTAAGTAGGGATGCACCAATACTACAATTCTGGCCGATATACTGTAGATAAGCCAATAAACTTTTTATGTTGTGGCTGATAACCAATAAATGGCTAATACTAAAATTTTACACACTTCTAGCTAAATAAATTAAAAATAATACATTAAAAACTAAAATCAATAATTTTACATGCTTCAAGTGAATTTGGGAATTATAAAATTATAAAAAGTACAGTATAATAATTGATGTATATTTTGAGATTTGCTAAAGATTACATTTAACAGGTGTTACTAAATTATTTGTGTATTTAAAGGGTTAGTTCAATCAAAAATGAAAAATGTGTCATTATTTACTCACCCTCATGTCGTTCCAAACCTGTAAGACTTTGGTTTATTTTCGGAACACAAAAGAATATATTTTTAATGAAATCTGAGAGATTTCTGTCCCTCTATTGACAGTCTACACAACTACCACTTTGATGCTTCAAAAAGTTCATAAAGAGATTGTAAAAGTAATCCATATGAATCCAGAGATTTATTCAAAATTTTCAGGAAGAGATTCGATCACTTTATATAATAAACAGATTGAATTTAGACTTTTATTTACATCTAAACATTGATCAGCAAACATAAACAGAAATTAACTGTACTTGCTATGACGAGCAAGAACAAACCTCATTTCAGATTTCATCAAAAATATCTTAATTTGTGTTCAGAAGATGAACAAAAGTCTTATGGTTTTGAAACAACATGAGGGTGAGTAAATGATGATTTTTTATTTTTGGGTGAACAAATCCTTTAAATGAATGTTAGATGATGGCAAAGATCATCTAAATGTAAAAGCAATTAAATAACCAAAATATCAAACATCAGTTCGAGAGATGATTTGCATTAAAATCAGCCATATATTAAATGGATATATAAAATTTCATACATTTTATGGTACTGGATCCATTAAACAGCAAACATCCATAGTTTAAGTTGGTTCTGTTTTTGAATTCACTGTAATTGGAGGCCCATTAAGATTTATGCTAAAATTCAAAAGTCTAAGATGTTACACAACAGGAAGCTACTAAATTTAGTCTAATGAATCTAGTGTTTATGCTGTGGGTGATGCAGTTGTAAGCCTGCCACATATAAATGTTACATAAAAAGGCAGAGCTCTCTTGAGATGTCACGCTATTTGAACTCTCGTCTTTGACTTTAGAGCAGTAGAAATAAAGAATGTTACCACAAAAACCAGCTATGTTACCATCAATCAAAATCATTTAAATGACCACTTCATCATTGTCTTTTACCATTATTGTCTTTTGGTTTATTGCAAATACTATGTTATATAATTTCTCTCCCACTGATTTTTTTCTACTGAAAGAATTCTGAAAGAAGTCTGAATGCTCACGCTGTGCTAATATTCCCTGGATGCGGTATCCCATGATGATCGCTGCATGCTGTACGTCAAGACTGTTGAGCATGTTTGCTGTGGTTGCGGCGGGAAGTCTCTGTCCGTTTGCTCCTTCCACAAAGTAGATAATTTCTAGAGGGTTGTCAGGGCCCACAAGACGAGTGGTCTGTACAATCTGAACAAAGTTAGGAAATTAATTTCATTCACTGTCATGTCTTCAGACCAAAAATATTCACACAGATGCAAAATTCTTGTCATTCAGCTTCTGAAACAATTCAATCCAAACATTTGACTAGCTTTAAAAACAACAACATATTGCAAAACATACTCAAGACTCTTTGTGTAGGAGTTTATAGAGAACATTGTGTTAATTTTACATTTTGATTAGATAGATAGATAGATAGATTGATAGATAGATCTCAAAGTCCAATTTGAAAGAATCATTCAGTCTTATTTTGTGAATGGAATCATTTAAAGGGATAGTTCACCCAAAAATGAAAATTATCCCATGATTTACTCACCCTCAAGCCATCCTAGATGTATATGACTATCTTCTTTCAGACGAACACAATCTGAGATATCTATTTAAAAATATCCTGGCTCTTCCAAGCTTTATAATGGCAGTGAATGGCGCTTGAGATTTTGAAGCCCCAAAAAAATATCCATATTTAAAACTTTTTAAACTATAATTACTAGCTTCCAGCAGATGGCCGTTCGTATTGATTTGTGGCGGAAGAGTGAACTATGACCCAACGCATGACGCAATGACGAACGTGGAAGCACAGAGGATAGAGCAAAACAAAACACCGGTCACGAATTAGAAGTCTAAAACGAGAAGTTCTAAAGAGAAATGTTGGAGGATTTTGATATAAGAGAAGAGGAGCTTGAGATTGTTGAACAGCCCTATTTGTTTAAACCACGAGAGGCGTCTAAGCTTACGATACTCCTACATCCTACTTCATACATTATGACAGGTGTCACTCTTGTGGTGTAAGTCGACTTGCGCAGTATGCATACGGTCGTCCGCTGGAAGCTAGTTATTTTAGTTTATAAAGTTTAAATATGGAAATTTTTCTTAAAAAACTCATCACTTCGCTTCAGAAGGCCTTTATTAAAGGAACACTCCACTTTTTTTGAAAATGGGCTCATTTTCCAACTCCCCCAGAGTTAAACAGTTGAGTTTTACCGTTTTCGAATCCATTCAGCCGATCTCCGGGTCTGGCGGTACCACTTTTAGCATAGCTTAGCATAGTTCATTGAATCTGATTAGACTGTTAGCATCTCGCTCAAAAATGACCAAAGAGTTTCGATATTTTTCCTATTTAAAACTTGACTCTTCTGTAGTTACATCGTGTACTAAGACCGACGGAAAATGAAAAGTTACGATTTTCTAGGCTGATATGGCTAGGAACTATACTCTCATTCCAGCGTAATAATCAAGGAACTTTGCTGCCTTACCATGGAACTTTGCTGCCGTACCATGGGTGCAGCAGGCTCAATGATATTACGCAGCGTCTCTCACAAATGTCTCCATGGTTGCAAGGCACGCTCCCTGTGCAAGCAGCGGGTCACAGGCGCTGCGTAATATCACTGCGCCTGCTGCACCCATGGTACGGCAGCAAAGTTCCTTGGATGGCTAGAACTTCAGCTAAAATTAAAATGAAACTGAAAATAAAAAAATTAAAGCTAATCTAAAATATTAATCAATACTATAAATAATACTAAAATACCACTAGCATAGACCAACTTTATATTACTTTTATGGTGCCATTTTGAAGCTTAACAGCCCCAATTTGCATTCGCTTACATTTAATTAAAAATAATGCCTGGGCTTTTCTTCTGAACTTCACCTTTTAAGTTCCATAGAAGAAAGTAAGTCATACAGCTTTGAACTGACAGAATTGCTCTTTTTGGGTACATTTTTCCTTTAACTCAGAAATTTAATAATATATAAGCAAATGCAAATTGTTCCTCACATACAAACATAAGAATCAGAACTCTGAATATGCTACAATTATCTTCTTAAAATTTAAATGTCTTTTCGACAAAAACCCAACAAGGCTTTCAGAGAGACTGAGGGTCTAAAAGATGAGTCTAATATGTTTCTAGTCTCCATGGTTATTGGGGTGGAAAGAGAGAGTGGCAATGTGTGTGCTTCACCTGAGCTCGACCTACATTAAGAGCCCTGAGTAGTGAACTCTCACTGGCCAGGGATGTTAAAAGCTCATTTTGAAAGTGTTGCTCCCTCAGGGTGCATTATCAGAAAGAGCACAGAGGATGACCACACAATGTCATAATAACATCCAAGCTTTGCAGATTGTCATCAACCTACATTCACTTTAAGAGTGCTTGCAAGATAATCCAAAATTCGTCACCTCTCTAAAATTAGAAATGACATCACTGTCTGAGCATCATTAACACAGCTCCATTCCTTCTTAGCTAATTAGCGGTCATTAATGGACTATGACTTGTCATTATCAACAAGTCATTTGGAAACCATAAGGTCTAGTCTGCAAACGGGTCTCTATGAAACAAAAAAAATCTTCTCTATGTAGGCAGAACAAGCAATTAATGCTTTAAGAATCACTCTAGCTGTCTGCAAGCTGTGTTCAATAATTTATCTGAGACTGCAGCTGGAGTAAGACGCGCCGACAGCCGACGGGGTGAAATGGTTGTTTTTTGAGTGGCTCTGCAGGCCAAGGATGAATAGGAGAGTGTTGCCATGGATACCCCTTGTCCCTGAATGATGATGCGCGGAGGGAGAGCAGGTGTGGGGATGTGCCACAAAGACAGAGATTGATTAAGAATCCAGAGAGGCATTAGACATGCACACAGGAAGAGCTCTATAAATGAATCCAATGAGCTCATGCATGGAAAGCATGAATAGAATAAGGCCACATAACACAGATGATTTACAAACCTGCACACTGTTGTTTCCCACACTTGTTGCTCTCTTAAAGCGACGCCCTGTGCCCAATGCATCGCCCAGCAACAGAGCCAGTCTCCTCTCAATCGTAGCCTGGAAGATCTTGTCACTCGCGCGGTGGTCCAACACTCCCAACAACACTGAACACACACAAACAATATGTAATGTCATTATGGCACTACAATTGCTCATTTCTGTCTTAAAAATAGACTGGTTATTTGATAGTATAGTAACATTACACAACTGTTCAAAAGTTGGGGTTGGTTTATTTTCAAAAACAACTCTTAATGATTTCAAAAACAACCCTTATTTGATCAAAAAATACAGTAAAACAATAATATTGTGAAATAGTATTTAAATTTGTATTGCAATTGTTTTCTATTTTAATATGTTGTAAAATGTAATTTATTCCTGTGATGCAAAACTGAATTTTCAGCATTATTACTCCAGTCTTCAGTGTCACATGATCCTTCAGAAATCATTCTAATATGTCGTTTTGGTGCTCAAAAAAACATTTCTTATTATTATCATTGATGAAAAAAAGTTGTGCTGATCAAACACAACTAATAAAAAAAGGTTCAAACATTCACTGATGCTCCAGAAGGAAACACAATGCATTAAGAGCCGGGGGGTGGCTCTTTTGAATGGGGTAATTTTAATAAATTCAGCTATTTTTTGTCTTATGGATTACATGTAAACATCTTTTATGTAAAATATCTTACTCAGGACAGTACTAAATGAAAAATAACATGCATTTTGTATGATCTCTCTTATTTTGTTAAAAATTTTCACATTTTCACAAATTCTGCAAGTGGTTCACATACTTTTTCTTGCAACTGTATATGTCGCAATGAGCAAATTAAAAAAAAAACCTTCAAAATGATGTATAATTTGTTGGACTCTGACAAAAAATGACTGAGCTATATCTGTTTGAAGTTGATAGAGTCAGCATAGTGAATTTTGAGAAAAATCTAATTAAAGTTTTTTGAAGGTTCCAAAACAAAATAACCTAGCAACCATACCTTAAAATCCCTGGTAATACCACCAAATTTGGCACAAACCAAGTTAAAACCCATATTTAAAGGAAAAATATATATATTCAGCTTTTTTTTTTCATGATTCCACAATTGTTTGATTAACATTAATGAAACTGACTTGCTATGAATATTCACAAAGTTAGAATGCTGCGCTTTACAACAACACCAAACTTGTGCTGAGAGGAAGCGCCAGTGGTCGAGAAGCGAGCTGAGAAAAAATGCGTTTTTTAATGGACAAAGGAAAGGTACTCCTCTCAGAAAACATACAAATAAAGATACTTTTAGATGTTTAACTACTAGTTGGAGCATTGGGATCGCTAGACGAGGGCTTAATGAACTCATTTTTGTGAAAAGCTCAATTTCGACCAAAATTTACATTTTCACTTGTTTTGCCTGTAGCTTGAAATTAGCCTGTGCATTCTGATTCATTTTGCCAGCACTGATCTCTCACACACACACACACACACACACACACACACTGAACGGTAGTGTATTTTGGAAAACCAGTGTGTTAAGCTTAACATCAGCAGGCCAGTACCTGTTCTAACCCATGAAGAACGCAGCAGTTGGGTTGTGTTCAGCTCAGGGTAGTGGAAAGCTAATGGTGAAGAGAAGAAAAAAAAACATCAAATATGAACAAATAAAATTCCATAAATCCATAAAATTCACACCTCATTGAAGCTGCTTTCTAGCTGGTTGAAGTTGGTCAATATGTTTTATAGGCTGAAATACCAGTAGACAGGGCCACGCTGATAGAGCACTTTTGCTAAACTGGTGGGTGCCCACTGTCTAACCAACTACAGTGTTATAAAACCCAGCATGACCACCTTAATCATGACATTTATGTTATATATAAGTTGTTTTGTGAGTGTATTTATGTAATCGAACAGTAATGAGTGTGTTTACTTACGTTCTGCAATCTGGCGTACAGGGAAGCCCAGGTAGTAGCTGTACTCAACCATGTTAAGTTGTCGAAGCAGAGCGCTCACCTCTGTCCCTGGCACATACCCACGGATATCACGCACCGCAAAGGTGATCTCCACTGGAACCTTCTGCTGTTGTGCCGCCATGCCCACAGGACTCAGTGTGATGTTTAAAATCTACAAAAAAAATTCAGTATCTAAGATAAAATTATCTGAAACTAAAGCAATTAGACATTCGAATGACTCATTCTCCAGAAAGAGATTTTAAAAATTACTGTGCAAAAAAACATCCAGAAGACATATTTCTGTGCAATTTTAAAGACCAAAAGTATCCAGGTTTTCATCAATCAAGCATCCAATGTAAAATGTGAGCTACTAAAAAAAAAAATATATATATATTATATAAATAATATATATAAATTATATTATTATTTTAAATTACCTATAAATAATTTATGAAATACATAATTAAAATAAATATATAAAACAATTAAATAATTTAGTTACTAAAATAGTAGATATAAAACATTTTATACATGAAAGCTCACAAGTCTCTTCAATCACAGTCACTGATCTATTTAAAAGGCTCATACAATTTCTGAACGTTACTGAGTGAAATGAATAAGAGCCATTAGTTTTGTTGCCTTGACAACGTATGAATTGAGCATGCTCTTTCCTTATCCAATCAGAGCAAACAGTTGGAGATGATGTCATCCCACTGCACTGAAGGCAATCAAGCCTTGAATTCACATCACATAAGTTAAAAGCATGCTCCTTTTTGCCAACATCAAAAATTTGCTTGTTCCAGAATAAAAATAGCAATCTCTACTCTAAAATTTGGCTACATTGCATTAGCATCATACACAACTGCTATATAAAGAAGTAATTTAAGAAAATCAGAATGAAATAGAATTAAGAGGATTTGAAGGGGTTCAGTGTCAGGATATTGGTGTTTTAAACTCAGTTAAGCTCTTAATACTGTTAACTGGGTAAAGCAGTCAACTTACATTTACGGTGAAGTTTGTGGACTCCTGTGAGCGTCGGCGGACTTCAGCTAAGGCTGTGATCAGACCCTTCTCTGTCTGCTCACTGAAGGTACACATACGCACATCTATGTGGCTGGGTACAAACTGAAGTACTGCAAAACACAAAAAAACTTTAGTGAAAATGTTTGGTAAAATTCATGACATCTTGACATGCAACAAAATATAAATGGCCAGAGATGGAGTGTATGTAGTTTGCACTGCAGTGTACCTGTGTGTACATGGTACTGCAGGCCTGGTACAGGACTGATCGGTGACACGCTCATAAAGGAGCTGGTGGTCCGAGCAGAGATTCTCAAGGCATTGATGACTGATATGGCAGTGTAAACCACTGTACCAGACACAGCACGAAACACAAAATCTGGTGGAGCTTTTACTACCTATAACACATGAAGAGATTATTATGAATATTAAATGTCAAGGATATGTACATATCAATTTCACATCCTTTTTAAGCACAGCCAAAAGTCTAGGCTGATTTTGCATTGTTTGAATGCAGGGAGTTTCAAAGAACCAGTTTGTTCCCATTGAGCAAAATTAGGTGTTGTCTGTTCACGAGGACCCAAGAGATAAAACAGGAAGGGAAGATTTTATCTATATGCTCCACTGGATTACAAAACATATTTAAAGTTTCTGTGATTCAAACCAAGAGTAAGCAGGTTAAACAATCCCTATTATTCTACATTTTTAAAAGAAACAAAGGCTTAAACAAATGAAGCCTAAATTATAATCAGCTTCCTCAGTCTGAATAATAGAAGCTACTTTTCTTGATCATTTCAATAGGGATTTCTTGAGAAATTGCTGGTGAAAAACACCTAAATTTCATACTTATGTTTCATCCTGCGTGTTCAACAGAAAAAAAAAACACTTCCATGGAAATTGGCACAACATTTTTTTCCTGGTAACATTTTTACATCTTTCCATTGAAAAAAATAATACATTTTTAAAAGCACAAATATTCGACACTCATAATTAATGAAAATTGCATCTATAATTAAGGTATTTGCTGTTACTGCTTGAAATCAAAAAGACAAGCAAAAAAAAGAGACCTATAGACCTATTGATCACATGTCCACAGTACCTGTAGCTCCACTGAGCGGTTGTACTCTGCTTTGAGAATCTCTCTGACTTTGGCTTTAGCATATCCAACAGTGGACCCCGGAGGAAACCCTACAACAGAGCAAATATCATGCTTCATGCTATTCTTGGAGCCTTAAATATAAAAAGAAAATTAAAATAAAATAAAAGTAAGCTTGCATAGTTGCAAATCCAGTTATTGGTTAAGGTGCATCAGTGCTTTACGGATTGATCCTCAAAAATTTCTGGTGTAAAAATGTGTATACTGTAGAGCAAATTCATCAATATGTCTTACCAACTCTGATCAAGTAGGTGTCAGGTTTAGTGATGTTGCAGAGATACTTCCGGGCAGTGGTTGTTGGAGGGGTTGTATTTAGGGTTGTACCTGATGTGTCTTTCACAGTAGTCACCATTGTGTTGTTGGAGCTTGTGATAGTAAAAGATGTGACAGCGGTGTCATAAGGTAATTCCGGAGAGGACGTGGTTGTAAGGCTACTGATAGGTGTGGTGTTATCGCTATCAGTAACCATGGTGTCAGATGGTGTTCCAGACACAAATCCTTCGTCAGCCATCTCGGTTGAAGGAGGGGAGGAGGTGACGTTGAAGGTTGAGCCAGTTGATAATTCAGAAACACTGATAGAGGTGGTTACTAAAACAGTGGGAAGTACACTACTAGGAAAGAGGGTCTCTGTTGGGAGTGAGGTGATAATCCATTGGCTGTCATTAACAGAAGACATGCCATCTGGTTCTTTAGTCACTGGAGGTGGGTTAGTCACCAGTAAGGAAGTGTTGTATGCTATAAAAGGTGTGGTAGCCCAATCAGTGGTTGAGTTTATATCTTCTAATGAAGTTGAAGGGTCTATTGAGGGTGTCAGTGTGAATGACGGCTCCAAATATGGCACTGTAGTATCCGGTAAAACTTCAGAGGGATCCAGGATAGTGGTGTTAAAAGGCTCAAATCCAGAGATATCCGTTGACGATTCCTCAGTCCAGGAACTGTTACCTGCAGGCTGTAGATCTTCATCAAACAAAGCTGTTAGCATGTAACTTGGGTCAATGGTGTAGGTTCTAGTGCTCACAATATTTGTGGTGCCCACCGGAACGAAAGAAAAAACACTAGAGGGCGTCTGATTGGCAGTGTGCTCTGGCAAGCTACCATTGTCCTTGGTCAACTGGATAGTGTAGTATTCTAAACTGTTCATGTCTGGTAAAAGAACATCAGTGGGTTGTACGGTAACAGCGCCTGCCCAGTCAGATGCCAACTCTGAGCTCTCGTTGACAGACTGGTTCTGGTTTAAGACATCTGAAGTTGTCGGGACAATAGGTAGAGAATGGACTCTGGTTGGTTGGATGGTTAAAAGAGATGAAGAAATGGTGTGGCCAAGGTCCGATGTCAAAACACTGGTAAAAACTGGAGGCCTTGACATGGTAAAGGGCACAACGTTTGTAAAACTCTGAAAGGTTGTTATGTGTTTGGTTAAGTCAGTGTTGGCTCCATCAGATGTTGAATTGCTATGAAAACTGGAACTTTCAACAAGTTTGCTGGAGAAAGAACTAGTAACACTGGTAGAGGAGGGATACAATTGTTTGCTGGAAAATGACATCACCACTCTTGTGGGGAACGTAGTGTCATAGGTCTCAGAGTTTGAGTCCTCAAAGTCATACACATCAGATGGGAGATTGCTAACCAGCGAGTAGTCGTTACCTTCAGATCCCATGAAGGACATTGTTTCTAGGTAATCTCCAGAACCATAGTCCACATCCATGGTGTTGGTTGGGAAAAAGTCTTCGGGTGGACCCATAGTTTGCTCGACAGATGCTGAAGTCATTGTATATATGAAAACCACATTACTTGGCTCTAACTGCTGATAGCCTGGTTGGATGTTTGGGTCATGGCTGGCTTGTAACTGAAGGTCTTGGATTCTGCTGGATGGTTCCAACTGATCTCCAAAAGGAACATTAGTGTCACTGGCTCCCACTGTCCCATACTGTGTTTGAGGGGAAGGAATGGGATATTCATCAGGAATTTTCAAAGAAGAATTTTGTCCAACTGAAGGCAAGCTAGAAGGCACAGATGAATCTGTAGCCTGTGAGATTTGGGGAGCTGGGCTGACACCAGACCAAGATAAGGGCACATTATGGAATGTAGGCACTGGAGAATTTAGTTGTCGAGGCTGTCTGGAGGAACCTCTGTGGGTAGATCCAACTGCCTCTCCAGACTTTAAGGAACGTAAAGGAGGTGTGGCAAGAGGCTCTGGGATTGTGGCAGAGTTCAGGGAGTAAGTGAATACTGATCCAGTGTTGAAATTGTGATTGTAATTCTCTGTGGCTTTGGATGAATCTGAACTAGGTGAAAGAGAAAATCCAGACAAGGCCGTGGATGCATTATGCAGCATTTCCATCGAAGACTCATTTGGCATGTTTGGAGCCTCCAAAGGCCAGACTAAGGGAGACACAAAGACAATAAAATCCAATAAATGAAATTATCTGATGCAAACTATAGAAATATCAACAAAACTATATGGAAGACAGTTAATTGCACAAACCAATGCAGATATCTGCCTTATCAATGCAATTTAACATACGTATCTGTAATAGTTGTAAAAGGCTTTGTGAACAAAACTGTTCAAAAATAGAATTGGCCCTAAATAAGGTTATACACTTACATATACTTACACATTATAAGATTTAGCCTGTGATGTTAATATGCTTACATTATTATTATTTTTGACAATGGACCTCATTCATGAAACGACCAGTAACCATAGGCGGTTATTATGCTAATTGTGAATGAGTGTGCACGCGTGCTCTATTTACAAATGACTGAAATTCATTAACATACACACGTTTAACTATCAAATTTGAGGTTTACAAAGAAGTTTTTGGGAAGGTCTGTTTTATGAGCAAATTACTCTGAATTTACTCATATATTTATGAAAGTTTCATGAATGAGGCCCAACGTCAGTGCAAAATCTTTAGGAAAACTGTGGGGGAAAAAAAAATCATTATTTAGTTGTATAAAACCATATCTGCACACTGCTGTAACAAACTACTACTAACTCTGTGTCTAAGCCTTAAACATATCTCTATTCAACATCTAATATTATTAAGAGTTAGTCAACCTTTGAATCAATAAGGTTAAGTAATTGATTTTGATTTTAACATTTTAACAATACTGATTTTGAACATGGACACTTGATAAAATGCAACACTGACCTAGAACGTAGAAAAGTAGAATAAAATCTACACCACAGGTTTACTTACAATGGTTTTTATGAAAACGGATTAATTGACTTGACTGCTATTTATTGATGTGGCTTGTTTACTAGACATGAATCAGACTACAACCCAATGCAGTGTGAGATTACTGGATATTATTTCACAGAGTTACATCAAAAAGTTTGAGTGAGGACTTGCATCATGCCATTGTGGCCAGATGCTTCAAGGCTTTTTCTCCTGCCTAAGTCACATTGTCGTGATTACCAAAGTCACAATCTCACACATGTGCGGGTGGTTTGGAATGTGCCAAGGCCACGAAACAGGAGAGTATTTAAATAATTAAGCGTGCCACTTTCAAGAAGGATTCCTGAAAGCAGTATCGGCCTCTCTGGTTTATATTCCACTACACGTTTTATAAACTTTCCATTTGCATTGCTTTTTACGGTGGGTGCTGAGGTTGGGCATAAAAGCTGGCAGTGTTTGGCCTGATATTCAGAAGCAGCTGCACAGTAATGAAATGACCCATTCTGAGACCACGGATAGAAGGCAAAGGTGAGGAGCTTCTTAATGAAGCATGAACAAAATAGTCTTAAGCCCTATACGGATGTGACAAGTTTTCCCATAGGAGGTTAGGTAAATTCATTTTGACCTGTGTCGAATAATAATAAAACTAAATTTTCATTGTGCTACCTGGTGCACTTATTATTTCACAGTATTGTGAGGTAAATATTGCAATACTTGATCACAAATGTCATGCTACATTTCACACATGTAGTGTGGCATTATGTCAATGCACACTTGATTTTTCCAAAATAAAACAATTTCTAACAAAAATAATGTAATACCATGACCTAAATTTCAATATAATATCACAATAGGACGATTTGCAAAGTGGAACTGATCAATGTGAAACTACGGTCAATGCATATCCTATGATGATTTACAAATTACCTCAAACCAATTTTACATTCATGCTACGTGTTTTGCTATTTATATTCAAATGCTAATGCAGGCACAGCCAGTCATCTGCAACAAATCATATACAATGCAACTCAAGGTTCAAAAGACATCATAATGAAACTCATAATAACATGAATATGAGTCATAAAAAAAATAGTAAACGCTCAACAACGTCTTGGATTCAAAGCATAAGCCAGACGGATTTGTGATTCAGCAATAACTAACATCACTCAGCCTTCTGAAGAATCCCCCCTGACACATGGGCTTCATACAGATGACTTGTTAACCCACAATTCTAAAAAAAAAAAAAAAAAAAGAAAAGAAAAGAAAAAGGACATGGATATAATATAGAGCATAGTTTCATATAAAACTCTGGCTCTGTTATCAAAAACAAAACAAAAAAACAGAAATATCCATAACATCAGCCAAGTCCACTGACCACTTTAAAGATGATGAAAAGCAAGAGAAAAAAAATCTGACAACAATGAAGCAGCAAATAAGAAACAGCTTTTTGGAATTAATTATGTAATTTACTGTTAATCAAATATAAATCACACAACAGCAATATGCAAAAGAAACATCTTATGCTACATTAATCAGGTCAGTATGCTCTGAGTTTGGGCTTCTTGAGAGTAAATAGTACTTTGATAGTATATGAGGCCGCGTTACTCACTGCCTGGGCCAAGTGTTTGAAGCCCCTATAAAGCAGGCGGCTGTGTAAAACAGATGATCAACTAAATAACGGAGAAAGAGAGCCTGAAGCAGAAGAACGAGAAACAGTTGTTAGAGCTTAATGGCAGCAAGAAAAAAAGTCTCAAAGACACCATCACTCAATATTGTTACTATTAGCTAAATTAAAACTATTAATCTTATGCCTAATATGATGAAAACGGCTTAATGTTTCTTGTATGAATTATATTACATACATGCATCATGTAAATTATATAGCCAACTTTATTAATTACCAAATATTAAATGTTTACTTTAGCTACTTACATCTTATCTTACACTTTTATGAACTGAAGCGTTGTGCTGGAATTCGCGCTCAGCAACTTCTGTGAACATAAAGCCCGCCTACTTTGATTTGATTGGTCATGTCAAACATTTTGACATTGACGAGCGCTATCTGACCACTGATGCAGCTCAGATGAGAAGTTTGGTTATCGGCGTTGTTCAATATCCTTGCAGCACCAAAGTAGAGTTAATATTAGGCAATTATTTCACAACCTTTTCTATATACTCTAAAAAAAAAAAAAGAGGTCCGGACCCCGGGGACCTCAATGGTGGGTATGGCCCTGATTGGAAATGATATACAATAAATATATTTTGTTCACAAATTATATTTACATTGATTTTTATTTGTTTTCTTCATGGCAATATATGTTTCATATTTCATGTTAAGTTTGTATGCAAGCGTCTGCATAATAGCTAATTTTAGTACCTTAAAATTCAGACATTTTAAAATAAAGTTCATACATTTAAAAATATTAAATTAAAAGCTTAAAAAGGGAAAATTCCTCACACTTTTATTTAAAAAAAGTTTAAAAGGAATAGTCGCAAACTATAGTCACTAGCTTAAAAGACAAGCAATTTATCTACATTTTTGAAAAGCCATACAAAAAGCTTTATAATCCTCATACCTTTAGCTTACTTTTTAATGCATTATGATTTGGGACACTTTAATTCTCATCTTGCATACTATTTAGTATATAGTATGCAGATTGAAACACAGTATACAGTATCTCACAATGTAAAGCTTGGTGTACAGCTTTAAAGAAACTACAAGTTTATTATTAAAGCAAAATTATGGCATTTCATCTGCATGATTGATGAAGCTCTAAAACTCACAGGAATTATCAATATCCACAGTTTGATGAACGAGTCTCTTTGAGAGGGAAGGCGACAGTCATTAATTAGTCTATTTACTGTGGCAATAAGTGGTTTAAATGACACACGGGTGAATACTAATGTGTTTAACTATCTCAACCAAACATCAATTGCTGATCCACCATTTCTCAGGTCACTGAGCAAGACTAAAGTTAACGAACAGGACAGAAGAGGCACAGATTACTGCCTGATCTCTGACCTCATTGGATGAACGTTCTGACATTTAGATTTCTTTTCGGAGACCCCTTTTCCCTCAGGAGCAATTCAATAAAACATTAAAGCCACAACCACCTATGTTTTTCTGTGCTAGGCCAATCAAAATGGGCTGTTGACCCAGTTTTGAAAACACTACAACTGCAAGTCATGTAACACATCCATGACTGATAAGCAAAGCAGAGGACTCTTGTCCTTTAGCACAAGTCTTTATTTTCAACAAGAAAATGACTCCAGTTAAGTCAATCAAAGACCTGCAGAAAGCAGAACAGTCCAATCTGTATGCTACTATTATTTCTGTCATGACAACTCTCTGAGTGTTTGGCATGGTAATGGATAAGACAATGTTGATGTTTGTTCTTGGCAGAATAGATCGGCTACACTGCTGCTGCTGCAGAGCAAGTACGGGACTTGATACTGCCAATACATACACGACACACTACTGTGAGCGAGAAAGACATGCTGCTGTTGTACAATATAGCGTACATGAATTACCCATAGCAAATCTATACAGGTGGAGCTGGGGAAGGTGGAGGGTTTCTAAAAATGTAAGCAAATATAATAGGTGGGCTAAACAGTTTGTCAGTAAAAAAAAAAAATCATATACAGTTTAAATCCCTATGTATATGAACATTAGTCTGACCCTTGATAACATAAGTGAAATAGAATCAAAAAGACAATTATTAAAGAAAATCTCAATGACTATAAGACATTTTAAAACAATTTTTATTCTGGAATGTCCTAGCATCACATTCTTGGTGTTAAGCCAATAAATATTGCTATTTATAATTAAGTATGGTTACATGACGCATATAAATAAAAACAATTTAATATAATGCCTTGAGTGTGGAAAACATGCTGGGATTAATATAAACTATATTTTATACTGTATAAATACTGTATTTTACTTTCTGTATTAAATATTTGCATGAATCTACTTGATCTACTAGCTGTTCTATTTGGCCAATAGCTGAATCTATTTGACAGACAATAGCTCAGCAACCAAACAGCTATTATAGCTGTTTGGTTTAAAAGAATAATTAAATATAGAGATATACAGAATATCATCAAAAAAAGATGATTCAAAATATTTTAGCTACCTTGCCAATCCCTAACTCTACCTTTCTTCTCTTTAGTATGCTGTCTGATAAATTCCACAAATATTTCTTTCAAAGTTTAATCTTTTAAACCAGAATTTTAACAATATATTCTTGAGGAATTGTTGGTGAGCCAGACCAAGCGAAATTATGTAAAATGGCACCAAAAGAAACTCTGACAACATTCAAGACAATTAAGTAATTAATGATGGAGTGACTTAATAATCTTGATCGACGGACAAGTTCAATAATTAATTGTAAGAGAGCCACCTTCAGCATAAATGAGCAGTGTTTATCATGAGTAATGGCAGGGAGCCTCTCGCCTGACAGACGGACAGCAGGGGAAATACCGTGACTCCACACAACAGTGCAGCAATGACTCCTCTGCCACCTGGTACAGAAATGTAACCGTGTAACGCATGGACAGTCTGGCAATTGTTAGAGCTATCACTTTCACAGACAGCGAGATCTACCTAAGAGATACGTGTAAGATGCTAATGTAAATGTCAATGTCACATGTGCGACAAACGTGCAGTATTTAAAAGTGATTCATAAAATATTTGTTACCAGTTCCATTTAAACCTGTGGTCATCAACAACATAAAATAAAACACAACATGTGCAACATATTCCATAAATAAAATCTAGATTAATCCTAATAAATTACTAAAGAGCAACAGTAATTTTCTCGTTCTCCTCCTCCTATACCATTAAATAGGGCACTATTTGAGGGGACAGCCATTTGTAGTGGTGTCCCAAACCATAGTGGACGATATCGAGTGCCCTCATTCAATCCCACAATGCACCGCAATAACGAGTGTACAACTGATGTACGCTCAATGGCTAGATAATGCCCATAATGCACTGTGAGAGTCGTGTGCCGAATGAATCCCGTGTCTCGCCAGAAGATGGCACCCGCAGCTGAATCATTCATTCATCCATTTTCCAAACTGCGCTGGTCCAATGCGGCTGCAGCGTAATACCATACAGGTATAAATTTAATTATTAAAATTTTAAGTGATTATAAAATTTTAAGTGATTATTAAATTGTTTAATTAAGGTTAATATGTAGGTTCCACGACAGAGTTCAATATAGATATTTTCATCTTACTACTGGAGCTGCCAGTTTCAAATATAGTGGGGTAAAGTAGGGAATAGTTAATGAGGGTATAGGGGGCGATTTCGAACACAGCATTTGTCTTTTGTCATCTGATTAACATTAATGACACAGACGGCAACAAGTAAATTAGGCTTCTGTCACTTTAAGACCTAAAGCATGGATCTAATATACTGAAACGCATGCGATTTATTTCCCAACTGTGTGTGATTACTTAAGACATAAACGACTATGTTTAACAAATACTCACCAAGCCTTGTATTAACATATTTCTGTGCGTATTCGATCGTTTAGGCAAGAACCTGAAAGTATGCTTTGCTTGTCCGTGTTCCACTTCGTCCCGGAGCATATGTACAGAAAGCTGCTTGGGGAACAGTATCTCTTTCGTGGCTTAATGCAGTTTTAACTCTTTTTATTACCGAGCACACATCCTGGTAAGCAGTATGCTTACTAAAACCAGCCAAAAAAAGTTTATTAGACCTTAAAAAATTAAGTAGAACACAATGATGTAATTAATTAAAAAGATTAGAGTCACATTTACCAAAGCAAATATTCCTAAAATTGCTGTTGGCATGACTTGATGTTAAAACTGTTGGAAAACACTGAAAAGGAGTTTAAAAGCAGGCTGTTTTTGTCAAAGACAAAAGGACAGCGAGAAGAAAGAACTACAGGGACAGTGAAGTAATTATCATCACAAAAGGAAACAGTAAGCTACTCTATTTCGAGCTCTTCATGGCCACACCAATAATAAAATAACGGTTATGACCTACTGAAGACTTCCTCTACAAACAACAAATGAAGTGTGTTGCATGATGCTTTCAAAATAAAACACAAAAGGGATCTAAAATTAAACGAAACTGCAGCAGAAACAGGATTATAGTCGATGTCAGTATGTCTTTCCGTCTGTCTCTCTATCTATGTCTTTGTGAACAGGATGACGTCTTAGGCTGAAACCGCAAGGAGGCTGAAAATGAGATCAAACCCATATAAATGATTCAGTTTAGCACACCCAAATGTAATTTGCTCCTCCCTAAACTCCTGTCCAGTGGTAAGTGGGAGAAATAACCCAATAAACCCATCCCGAACAGAGCCAAAACAATCTGATCGTCTGCCTAACAATCACTGACTCCTAGAGAATGATTTTTCGCCAACAAAGTATATTAAACAATGAGCCAGACAGTATGATATACATACACAGTTTGACATATTAGCATTGAGTATTTGACAATAAGAGATTGTATTAGATTCATTTGACAGCATTTATTATTGAGGCTTACAAATAACAGACTTAGATCATTTCAGAAAAATGAGCCAACTGTTTGAGCCAACTTACAAAAAAGTACTGTAAAAAAGTGTTGGTACCTTGGTACAGTGGTGCCTTGTCCATCACATGGACATACCATGGTACTCTGGCACATAACTTGCTATATAAGGCCTATATACACCACCGTTCAAAAGTTTGGATCCAGTATGATTTTTTTTTTTGAAAGAAATGAATACTTTTATCCAGCAAGGATGCAATAAACTGATCAAACGTGACAGTAAAGAAGTTTACATTACGGCACGCACGCGTACTTGGCATCATGGTTCATCTCATATCTGACAACGCATACGCACCTATATGGTTTATTATAAATAAATAAAACAGACAGACAGAGTTAGGCTAATGTATGTTTCTGTCGATGGATAAATAAATAAATAATAGTTTAAATAGTTTAAACACAGTACACAGAAACCATAGTATCATGGTAACTTTTGGTGTTTGTGTAAACCAGTAGATGACTGTATCTTAGTGATTTGGTGCTGAGAAATTAACTACATTTAACAAATTAAACTGAGCAAGACGTCCTACCTGCAACTTTCAGGGTTAGACTACTATGCAATCTAATTTGAAGGACGCAGCTGTGAAACACACAACAAGTAAGACTATAGCCAAGATCTACTGCTGAAAACACTGAGCCACCAATTACAACCCCCTAATGATGTCATTTCCTTCCATTTGCCAGGCTCATTCTAGCGAAAGTCTCATTTGATGGTTGTTGCTATTCCAGAAAAAAGATGGTAAAAAGAGGGAAAAAAGCAAATGAAAGGTCTTTGGTATTAATTCAAACCCCTTTGCCCACACATGTTTCTGTTTTAAGCTGATCCCATTGCGTGACTGCCTCTGCCTAACGCTGGCACAGACTCCCCGTGCACAGCCTAATCGAACAATCAAGGCAGAGTCTGTGCTGATATTCATTTATCTCAGAATGCTTTCATGGGAGGACAACTCTGTGGTTTTAGGTGGTTTCTCTTACATTACATTTACAACAAGCAGAAGTGTGTACTACATAGGGCTGGGTATCGATACAGATGTCCCGAATCGATTCTCGATTTTCGATTCGATTCCATGAATTCAATGATTCAATTTTCACAGGCCCCACCACAGAAAAAATTATAATAAAATAGTTATTGTTTTTGTTGTTTTTGACCCATGTATCCCTGTATTGTAATAAATAAGGTTATGACACCAAAATTTTAGATACCAGTGAAATTTAACACTTCTTGATTCCAATTTTGATACCACAGCTAAAACTAAATCTAACTAATATAGGCTAAGACAAGTAAACAGTCATTAATAAAAAAAGAACAAATAATTAAACTACAAGCAATAGCACAAATAAATAAATACAATAAAACAAAGATAAAAATGAAATAATCACTGCTTTTAAGGTTTTTCAGGTAGGTCTAAAAGTAGTTTTCAGGTACAGAAATTGAATAAAGTGATCAAATGTAAAATAAAACTGCATATAATCAGTGTACAAATTAAATACACAAAAGTTATTCAGGGAAGAGCAGGGAATGACTTCTTTATTATTTGTCATTTGATTAACTTTAAAAACACAGACAGAAGCAGAAATATTAGGCTGCTGTCACTTTAAGAGCCGCACGGATCTAATATAATGATACACATGTGTTGTCCTCTTCTACTGTTTACGTTCACTTAAGCCATAACCGACTATGTTTACTAGGATACTTGCCAATGCGGGTATATTGAGATAAATTTGTGCTTATTTGTCAGTTTAAGCGCAAGGAGACGTGAAAGACAATTTATTTTATTATTTGCACACTATATTAATTTTATTTTTTTGCCCAGTAGTACTACATCCTTCAGCCAGACAACTGCCTGTTTTGTAGTGTATACTTTTTCATATTTTAGTAATATGAGCTCAATTTAAGCTGAAAATAACACTGATTTAAAATGGAAATCAGAGATATAGCCCAATCAATTTTTAAAGAAATATTTAGGTCTGCCTCCTAATATTGGACTAATTGTTAGTCGACTAGAAGAGGCTCAGTTGACCAAAAATTTTATTAGTCGGTTAGTAGCATAAAAAAAAAAAAAACTTGTGGTGAAGTGGGCGTGGCCTTCGGTACGCATAGTACCGCAGAACGTGCCGTGGGTGGTGTATCATGTTTTTTTGGTTCCGTTTGAATATGGTTACACCCATAGACTGTAAAAAAAGATGGACGCCGCGACGCCGCTTCCTTCCACTGTAATGAACTGAACGTAAAACGTTCGACGATGGGCGTTGACATGTTACGCAAAAACGACAGTTTGGAGCCTGGGCATGCGCAGAAGAATCGTCAGCGGAGCCCGGAGGCGGAGTCGCGGTATCAAACTTCCGCGTTTCAAAAACAATAACTGTTTTATTTTATTTATTTATTTTGTGGTGGGGGCCATGGGACCAGTGAAAATTTTAGCAGGGCAAGTAAACCACTTGAACAGCATTTATTTAAAAACAAAATGTAGCAATGTCTTTACTGTCACATCAATGTAATCCATCCTTGCTGAATAAAAGAAATAATTTCTTTACAAAAAACTCATTTTAAAAAAAAAAGAAAAGAAAAGAGCGATGTGAGAGCTGATATCGGCCCCTCTGACACTGAACAGAGATCTGTTGTTTGTCTTATCAGCAGCTAAGTGCTTGGGATGACTGAAATTTCCCATGTATAGCCACAGATTGAACTACTACACAGTACAGACAAAAAATAATGAGTAGGAACAGCATAAACACAGCACACCAGTGGCTTCCCTCTTGTCACGAAAAGTCTTGTTATTGTAAACATAAGCCTGAGAAAATTTTCCAAAGTGAGAAAGTACTAATAGTCAAATTCACCTGAATTTTGCAACCTAACATCTGGTTGAGAGGCTGAGAAAAATCAGGTTGTTTTGAGTAAAATTAGGCTGGAACGTGTTACCTAACATGGCGCACAGGCAGAGTAGAGTTATGTCAGGCGAAACACTTTCTCTGACGGTTTCCATTGATTTGACTGAGGTTATGTCTGTCTCTCTTGCACAGCCTTCAGCAAAATTGTGAATTTAAGAATTGGGTCCCTTTCAATTCATGATTAAATTCAAATCAAATTGACCAATATTGTATTTGGTTTAACTTTGTTAAACATTTCTTCAAGAGTGTTAATGGAGTAAAAAAGGTTTCTCATAGTGTTAAAACCAGCACAATCTAATAAAACATGCTTCTCCGATTAAGGGCTTTGACAGAAAGAACATGTTAGCCCAAGCAATAATTTAGAACAACATAAGTACAAAAATTCATACTGGCTAAATACATTTCTATGACCTTTCAAGTAATGTGGGAACCCTGTTTAATTTAAACTGAAATTCTCAAGTCATTCTCAAATCAGTTCTGAATGGTGCATAAACTTGTTCCTGTGTGTTAATACACTCGAGACAAAGAGCCGAACTTAAACACAAACCGGGTACAGAAAGACTCAGACTGCGAGGGAGATGTGAATGAGACAAAAAATAAAAAAACAGAGCGACTGAGACATAGGAGGGGATGTAATGAGGAAGGTGGAGACACACTTTAACTCCTAACATTGGGATGGTCTCCAGAGAAGCAGACTTTTCCATAGCTGGCTTATTGTGTAATTCACTGGAGGACGCTCAAGTTCCCTACACGTCCCCCCCATTCCCTCAGCCTTCTTCGAAAGACAGGAAGGCCAGGCCTGTAACCGGAGAGGCCCTGAAGACTGTGTCACTGTAAGGGCTTCGTTCTCGGGGTTGGACTGAACTCACTGCATAAACTTGTGGACCCTTTGACTACAAAGCAGCCAGACTCCTGTAGAGGGGAGAGAAAGAAGCACCTCTCACACTGAAACTCCATCAAGCGAGACTGTTTGACAACCTCTGTAAAACATGGTGTAAATTACAATGATTATAAAAGGTGGAGGACAATGATTTTTGGGTTTTATTGTTACTAAACTGATTTTTCTTCAAAATCAAAGTACCAAAACAAGTGTGTACATGCAATAGGACTTTTTTAAATACTCCAATTCATTTTAAATGTATGATTTAATCTATTTGATTACTTTTCAGATGGAACAATTAATTCCCCATAAACCCGGGTGTGCTCAGATCTAACCATCTGTTCAGAGTGAGATGATCCAGACGTGTGTTGAACCGTACAGATATGTGAACCCAATGCAATATGGACATCCATGTCAGCCTTCTGTCAGGCTGTCACAGTTCACAACAGAATCAAAATGCTGGGATGTATTAGGTAGACCACATTAGTGAATTATAATCAATCGCCACGTGGGTGAATTTGGCACGTAGGTCTTATTTTGTGGACTACATTTAATGTGGCTTTATGGAGTAATAAAAACCAGAAATGATACTCATCAAACTACAGTTAATTATCGATAACAAAAGGATACGTTCAAAAAAAAGATCTTGGATGAAATTGGAATGAATTAAATATCAGTATATAGATCTGTAGTGGAGGTCGCTGTTGAATAGATGGTCTAAAATAGCCCGACTGATATTGTGACATTACTGACACGAGCCCAGCAATATCTCAGCCTCACAGGCCTCCATTCACTCAGTTCCTTTGACTAACAACTAAAATAGAGCCCTCTTATCGTTGAGAGTCACTTCAAATGAGTGCTCTACAGAACAAATGCTGGGATATAAGTGTTGACTACAAGTTTAGATTTCATTAAAAAAACCTACCATGTCTAGTTAGGAAATTTAACGTAATTAAAGGGATAGTTCAAAAAATGAAAATTCTGTCATCATCAACTCATCCTCAAGTTGTTCCAAACCTGTATAAATTTCTTTGTTCTGCTGAACACAAAGAAAGATATTTTGAAAAATGTGGGAAACCGAACAATTCTGGGGCACCATTGACTTCCATAGTATTTTTTTTTTCCTACTATGGAAATCAATGGTGCCTCAAAGCGGCCTGGTTTCAAACTTTCTTCAAATTATCTTCCTTTGTGTACAGCAGAACAAAGAAATTCATACAGGTTTGGAACAACTTGAGGGTGAGTAAATGATGACAGAATTTCTATTTTTGGGGGAACTATCCCTTTAATGCAGCATCCGTTTTTTTCCGTCATAATTTGGCTAGCATTACATTATATGATCATGCTCTTATTCACGCAAATGCTTTTAAACCATTCTGGGCTGGGCAATTTTTCAGATTAATTCGAATTTAATGTTTTGCCTCAATTTTTAAATCGAGAAATCGCAATTTTGAACAAAAATGTTTGCAAACGTTATAATTATGATGACAATACAGCGATGATAACCGTTAAAGGAAGAAAATGATCCGACCTCATGATGGCGTGCCTGATTAACCGCTCTCATGTGATGCTCTATGAACTTCGAACACATCACTAGTCAAGCGGCTGTTCACTTAGAAATGCTTTATGGCGTTGAAAAAATGAGACGCGGGCAGTGGAATGGGAAAAAAAGCAAAGTTATTAAACGCAAATTGAAATTTATTTAACTTGACCACCGCGTTTTTAGATCCAATTGCTGTGATGTCAGTTATTAATGTTAGTCAAAGAACAAATGCAACAGAGAAAATTGTAGCTTTGAATGTTAAACTGCATTTGTCACAATTAGACCACTATAAACTAGGCACATGGACTAAAATTGAGACTTATTTGTAGGGCTGGACGATTAATTGAAAAGTAATCGAAACAGAAATTCAAAACCTCTAACCGACATAATTTTCCCATGTCGGTTATTTTGGTTTTTTAATCCTGTTAATGCTTTCACCTTAAAAACACACCCACGTGTGTAGTCATGTGACTCCACCCTGTCCAGTCAGTGGCATGGAAGCAACACGGAGGCAAACACAGAGTCAACACACACAGCCCCAAAGTGGGATCACTTTTTCACTTGCGTCTTCACTAAACTTTCTCAGTTGTATGTGTTTTAAGGCTTGCCAGTTATAGACCATCGGATGTGTATCATAATATTGAGCTACTGCGCTGATGCATTGTGGCACACAAACACTCATGCAAACAGTAGCGCACAGAGAGAATTGCAGAAACTTGTTGTCAACGCTGTCCTGTGATTTATCACTAAAGTAGCTTAGAAACTCAAAAGTTATAGCATATATATTTTCTACTTTTGAAGTACTTACAACCCACAGCTTCACAATTAATAGAGAGACGGTATGACTAATTCACACACGCAATCCCTCTTATTAATGCATTCAAATACATGTACTGGTACTGTGCTAATTTATCAGTATCTGATTTACAACTATGTCACAACTATGTCATGTCGGAGCACTCTTTCATTAGGAAAAATATCGGTTGCACTTTATTTTACAGTACGTGCACTACGTTTAGGGGTAGGTTCAGGGTTAGTACCTAGTTATTATCAAGTTATTGCAATTACGATAATAAGTACATAGTATGTACATGGGGAACAGGACTGTAAAATAAAGTGCTACCAAAATATCCCACCTTTAATAGTCAAGTTGTCAGTGAACTATGAGGGCAAAAAAAATAAAATAAATAAATAATCGTTCATTAATGATAATCAAGGTAAAATGTTAAATTAATCAAGATTTTGATTTTAGGTCATATCGTCCAGCCCTACTTATTTGCATTCCAAGCCATAAAGCTGGAACTTTTAGACCAAAGTTTCTAATAATCAGACCTAATGTCTTGTGCTGATGCTGATGAAACTCACAAAAAGCCCAGAGGTGATATGTGCTTTGTTTTGTTGATATTCATAATGAAGAAACGCTGTCCACATAAAAATGTACTTAATAATAATAATAAATGTGCATAACACAGAACAAGACAACTGTGTCTCTTCATGACAGACAAATGCATATCATCTTTACTTCGACATTTTGCTGGCTGAAGCCAGGCAGTCTGTCAAGATTGCTTGCTAAAAACAAACTCTTAAAAACTCACTAGGCATCAGTGCATACCAAAGTTTTCAGATTTTTTAACGTCAATAAAGGCCATATAATGAGAAGAACTGGTCTATGAATGTAAAAACTATAGGACTGTGGAAAACTACCTTGTTAAAGGGGTTTTACCCCTAAAAAAAGGCCAAACTACTTGCAGATGTCTTAGAACAATGGTGCAGAAACAGCTTTGTACTGCACACTTTCTCTATGATGAGGACAAATTGTTTTCATTAGAACTAATTAACATGAAAGTAGGCAAACAAATAGTAAAAGTCTCAAAAATATGATCTACAGGGACAAAGCACGAAACCATAAAGTAAAAAATAACAAACAAAAAAACTTCTGTTTATAAGAGTTTCTGTCTTAACCAGTGTTGAACATGACTCTTCTGAATTGAATAGGAATAGTATTTCTGTGCCAAATACACTACTTCCGGTTTCGGTACAGGATTCGGAGAGTTTTTTTCGAGTATGGCTTGTATGACATCAAAAGAGAGCGGAATTCCTTGTATAGGCACTTCTCCCTGATAAGTGTGCGCACACACATCACCCAGAGCAAGAGCAAGAGCAAGAGCACGCCCATCAACGTGATTCATTTGGGGTGCGGAAGCTGAGAGATTTTTCAACAATGGCTGTGTCCCAATTCAGGGGCTCATCGAGGCAGTCTCATTTAAGAAAAATAACCGTTAGACTGCAACGTAAGAAAGAAATTACAGTATTTTACACCTCACAATGAATATCAGTCAATTTTATTACAGTTACTTTCCTTAAATATGACATCCTTGATGACGTATGCAGCCTTCATATGCAGGACGCACAGCCTCCGAAATGAGACGCAGCTCCTGTCACCAAAGGAGTGTGTTTTTGGTTGTGAGGGAAAGATTACCTTTTCAGCTACCCAAAGAACCCAGCGTTAAGGGAACAGTGGATGAAGTTTGTTTTTCCGAGGCAGCAACGGAGTTGTATGTATGTATGTTTGTTTGTTCCTGGGATTTCAGTGATGAATGCTTTGTAAACAAGTACCAGTTCGGCGCTGGATTCGCAGATCACGGGCAGTGAGTAAAGCTGCATCAGATGTCTATGTTTTGTTGGCAATCAGCGCAAGTGCATATAATGTAAACAACACGAACGTTTTTGTTCCCTTTTTATTTATAATGATGTCGCAGATAGCATGCGATCTCTACACAGAAGCTGCGCACGCTCGTGACTCTTTAGCTCCGCCCATGGCACTGATGGCAGGCACGCCTCCAGGATCTCGGCTTTTTTCGGAAAGACTTGGTTTAGTGTATCTATCTTTTATAAATATGATAAAACTAAAGACTTTTCGGAGATATGAAGGATGCATTGTTACTATATATATACTCAAGATTAACATGAGATTGGCAGAAACTGTGTGTGGCACCCGCAGGTAAAGTTACAGCAGGGAGTCCGCGTCTCTGTGCCTCCCTTCAGCTCATAGAAATAAAGCAGAGCCTCTATAGCGTGCGGTGGGTTTAGTGGGGGGTAACTGAGAATGAATGGGGGAAAGTCACATGAGAGGAGGCAGTGCCTCCATCGCACTATGACTGGATATGATTGGACATGATTGGTTCGTGCGATAAATCCCGCCTCTTGTTTTCGTGCGTGTTCTCATCGAATTGGCCTGAATGAAGACAGTGATGGCGTTAATGGGTAGACTAATTAAAAAGTAAGTAAACAACTGTCATTTAGATATCACCGCTTTATGTCATGTCAAAATCAAACTCAAAATGGCCTGAAAACATGATGACCGCGGGGGCTTTTAGTGAGCAATTAGCGTGGTGAAATTAATCTTCGTGTCTGTGACCACTGACCAGTGTGTACGTACAAGCATGATGACTGCTGAAAATATATTGACTATTAAAAAGAAAAGCTGAATATTAGTATATAAATAATATATATTGTTTAAATTGTTACTGCCTTTAGTTATTATTTTGGAATAAATGTAAAAATGAGTAAAAACACTAACTTGATGAAATTTATACTTGGTTTTAATAAACAGAACATTACATAGTGTAAAAATAACAAAATAGAATTGTATTTGGTCTCTCTTTTTATGTAATGTTAACTTAAAATTGTGTAACAGGGACATAAATGAGGACTTTGCCTCCTCATTTTAAAACACCACCGCACACCACTGCTGTCCACTATTAAATCTCATTGGTCCAAAACCCCATTCCATCTTGGTGTATATTGAACATCAATTATGTTTGAACGGCTTTGATTTTGGCACTCTTTAGGTTTACTTTGTATGCAAGTTAACTTTCAAAGGACCTGACCTTGACCACAAGCTGATGCATCCCTATGGTGAAAGCCAAAGCGTTATCCTTCAAACACACACACAAAGTTCTCCTCTGCAATGCAAGGGTTCACCATCAAAGAAACTGGTATCCAACCGTCCCAGTTTCTCAATGGGACTTTGTTCGCTTGTCCAGAAGCCAGTAGCTTCAGCATCCAGCTCCTGTGGTTTTTGATGGGCCCGGTGTATTGATCTGTTCTCAGTCCCAGAGGCGATGAATAATGAATGCACTCATTGTCATCCCTCACAGATCAGGTTTCATTTGTAAAAGAAGCAACACTTGTAATTAGCCAGGAGTTTGCGATGAGCTCCTCGCAATCCTCAAAACTCAACAGCGTTTTTTTAGAAGGCTCCGACACCCTGTGTGAATTCTGTGGGAGAGCTTTTCGACTACAAGAATAATAAGTAGGGATACACCTGGATGATCGTGAGTCCACTGAGTGCTCTCATCTCTGGCTAAAGAACATCTGTACATGCACTGTGCACTGGTTGCCATTGGTGATAAGACAACACAAGGATTTTTTGAAAACCACATGTAAAAAGCGGTCATTTAAAGTAGACTGCCCTATAGAGTTGAATTCTAATTCTGGTCAGTCGAATTCTAGAAGTAAAATCTAAATTCACTTTCTCCATAAAGAAATTTATTTTTATGCATAAAGCTTTAGGACAGATCTGCCATGAGCTCTGAAATTGTTATGGGATTATATTCGCTTGTAGAAGTCACAAGTGTGACTTAAAAGGATAGTTCACCCAAAAATGAAAATTATTATATCATGATTTACTCACCTTCAAGCCTTCCTAGGTGTATATGACTATCTTCTTTCAGACTAACACAATCAGAGTTAAATTAAAAAAAATATCCTGGCTCTTTCAAGCTTTATAATGGTAGTGAATGGCGCTCAAGATTTTGAAGCCCAAAAAAGTGCAACCATCCATTATAAAACTAATCCACACGGCTCCAGGGGGTTAATAAAGGCCTTCTGAAGCGAAGCGATGGGTTTTTGTAAGAAATATGTCCATATATAAAACTTCATTAACTACAAAAACTGGCTTATGGCAACAGCTGTACTTAAGTCAAATTCCAGCGGAAGAGTGACCACTGACCCGACGTATGACGTAGGAGTAGCGTAAGCTTCTCGCTGTTCAAACAAACAGGGCTTGGCAACAAACTCAAGCTTCTCTTCTCTTATATCAAATTCCTCTGACATTTCTCTTTAAAAATTCCCATTTTAGACTTCTAATTCGCGACCGGTGTTTTGTTTTGTTTTGATCAATTCTCTGCACTTCCGCGTCAGTCAATACATCAGGTCAGGGGTTACTCTTCCGCCGCAAATCGATGCGTACAGCCGTCTACCGGAAGCTAGTTACTATAGTTTATAAAGTTTTAAATATGGATATTTTTCTTACGAAAACCCATTGCTTCGCTTCAGAAGGCCTTTATTGACCCCCTGGAGCCATAGGGCCCTAAGAATAAGAAGGGGGAAATACTTTTGAAACCAAGATGACTGAAAAAGTGGCCACTGTTGCATTATATTGGAATGGGAAGCATTGATTTGGACCACTTATTACATAACTAAGTTACTTACATACTTTTTTACAGCTTCAGTGTCCATTTATAACGCAGGATGCTTTAGATTCTAGAGAGCATTTGATTGGACAGAAAATCTGATGTGAAGCTGAAGTGCAGTGTGATGACATCAAAATCATTGATCCATATTGGCGGATGTGAGAGACTGTAAGTTTTGAATGCTTATACTGCTTTGGCACAAGCCTATAGATATCAGTAAGGCTAACATATTCATACTAAGAGCCAAAAAAAGTTTAATTTGATTTCATGGTGACTTTACCCATAAGAATTAAACTTTGGTGTATAACTCATCTCATCTCATGCTTTAAGCAATAGGACCTACAATTGTCGCCCGGCAGACAATAAAACGTGAAAATATCCCTTAGATTTATTCTGAAGAACCATATCTAGGAACCAGAGTATTTGGTAGTGGACTCTTTTGACTTATAACCACCCAGAACAACCTAGCATAATGACCTGGCAACCATTCAAAACACTCATATAGTTAAAAGCATATTAGCGCAGAGTTTTGTACCGTAGCACAAATGGATCCTTTTCAGATTGTGATGACGCATTTCCACAGTAATTACCATCACAAATCTAGCAATGTTTTGTATATTTTCATAAAAAAAAAAAAAAATGAATGTACATTTATAACACTGTGTTTTATTACCTTGGCATTAAATTACAGAAAACTAGCTAATGCTGCTGTGTGACTGTTTTTAATAGAGCAGCTAAGGGAGTGACGGCAAATTTGACATTTTCTTACTTTCTCTCTGACCAACATAATCAATCTCTTGATATCTTTTTTCCTCTTTTGGAAAGGCATAGAAATGCTATCATGGATTTTTTTTTTCTTTTGCTATTGAAGCAAATGGAAATGCAAAATCTGCTTTGGAAATTCCTGGATATGTGAAACAGGTTGATTGTGCAGATACAGGGCCCTATTATTTTTCCACAAATTCTGTTTTTCCCCTATTTTACTTTATAATCAAAAAGCATGTCTAATCAATTTTTATGACTGAATTCTGTGATTACGTCTAAGTTTTCAGCATCGCAGAAATCATAGGGGCCTAAGAATAAAGAAGGGCAAAAAGCTTAATACTAAAAAAGTGACCCAGTTTTTACACTGCATATTCCCATAATCAGTTCTGTTACTGTCAGTCTACTCATTCAGTACTGCATTACCCAGCTTTCAAGGTTAAATTCTGCACATGCACATCATTTAGATGCCAGGGAAACCGTCTGTATATTGTCCTGGTGAGAAGGCGGGGACTTTGGCTATGTTTAAAAGAAATGGGAGTGTGTATACTATCACACAAAAACTCACTGTCCTCAGGCTTTGATTTAAAAGTAGCACACCTTAATATTGAACTACCCCCTGAACATGTGGGTGGAGCCATCAAACCACCCCTTCCTGCTCTTTCTGCTCTACACTACATGAGGTAAGAAGAATACAGAATGTTCAGTCAGCTCTTCTCCATATATCTGTTTAATGCCTTTGATGTTGTTTACAACTAGCCTTTCCAATATTTTTTTGTGGGGGGAAAAAAAAAAACAACTGTCTGACCTAAATCTCAAAACCAAGATGAAGTATAAAATTGCAGAGCAATTTCAAAATATATGGAGTCAGACTAATATCAGACTTATATTGCATCATATAATAATATCAGACTTATATTGCATCATATAATAATATCAGACTTATATTGCATCATATAAATGTGCCTGGTATATGACACCACCACTCAAACATGGCAAATATAACTGACTATAGGGCTGAAAGATATACTATAGTTTCAGCATCAACATCATGATGTGCGCATCCGCGATAGTGACATCACAGGATGTAAGTAAATAGGGATTCGGAATGCATGTGATTCATGGATTAATTGCAAAGTTTAACCATCATAGAGTGAAAGTTTATATTTTGCATGTTTTTAAGTCCTGTCAGTTTAAACATTCAGGTGAGTTTAAAGCATTTACGCACAAGATGATGTGAAAGAACTCGGTTCGGAACTCACGCACACACCAAATTCACTTCTCTTTATCGTCTTTTTGTGCTTGAACAAACACGTACATGCAAAATTATGTCAAAATGCCTGTCTCGGCGAGTATCCTCGTGAACACAGTCGGTTATGTCTTTAACTTAAACAATTAAGAAAGAAAATGGATGCATATCATTATATTGAATCTGTAAATTAAAGTCTTAAAGTGACAGCAGCCTAATATACCTGCTGCCGTCTGTGTCATTAATGTTAATCAAACAAAAGACAAGAAAAACATCACTTTTGTAACTTTAACAAAGATGAATTCTATTTAAATTATACAGTGAAGACTATGCAGTGTTATTTTACATTTTATTATTTAATTTCTATACCTGAACACTGTTAGACTTGCATGAAAAACATGAAAAGCAATGTTTATTTCATTTGTATCTTTGTTCTATTGTATTTATATATGCTTGTAAATTGTTTATTATACTCTATGCAGAATTGCAGATACACTCCCATACATTCTAGAATTCCCAACATCCCAATCATTCTAGAATGATTACTTCTTTACAAATAGAGCTATTTAAGTCATCTGGTGACATTTTTTTCCATATCGCAATATCAATTTTTTCCAACATCGTGCAGCCCTAATTGACTAAAATATGCATCATTTTTACCTTTGTACTGACTTGTTGTAGATAGTCCAAAGAACTCAATGTAGACCTGACTCCCATTAAAAATCTACAGGTCAAACAGATTTTCTGGACAAAAATAAAAGATTTTCTACCTATATTTTTCATCCACAGGCTAAATGAATGTGCTGGGCCAACCTAACCTTGTTCTCATGCTCTCGGTCATTCTCTAACATTAAAGGGTTTCTTAGGTCAAGATTTCCCAGGTAACAAAAAGAAGGATTCTTTTTCAGTTTCAGTGAAGCCACAGAATTCAGGTTCTGAATTTGACAGATCTGGGTTGAATAAATTGCCACAACAGACTCACATAGTTGGTTTTCATAACACGTTTTGATGGATTTGATATGAGATGTCTTGATGACATGGCCCTGTCTTAAAGGGAAAGTTCATTTAAATTTCTGCCTCATGTCGTTCGAAAACTATATGACTTTCTTTCTTCTGTGGAACAGATATTTTGAGAAATGTCTGTGTTTTTTGTCCTTACAATGGAAGTTGTTCCAATTGGCTCAAATGTTGATTTGTTCCTCAGAAAGTTCTTCAAAATTTCGTCTTTTGTGTTCCGCAAAAGAAAGTCATACAGGTTTGGACTGACATGTCGGTGAATAAACTATGACAGAACTTCGATTTTAGGGTGAACTATCCATTTAAGATTCAGTTACGTGTACCACAGAAAATAAACACTATTCCATATTATTTCTTTTATACAGCTTGTGACATGCTGAAATGGATATAAATGGACCGTCAATACTACACACTCAACGATAATCTCCTAATATCTTGATTTTCAGCATGAATAGATGGGTAACTGGATGAAACACATAGCAGTCAAGTTTACTCTGACAGCCGATCTCCGAGAATCTTCTTGAATGAATGATGGACAAGATTTATTTAAAAATGAAAGCAAAACTTCACCACAAATCTTGAGTTTGAACTTGAGACACCACTGCAATGTACAAATGAATCCAACTGCATCTAAAGATTTTTCTACCAACAAAAAGCATCTAGCAGCATGATTTTTTTATCTATAGCCTAGTTTTTCGTTCTTATTCTGTCTTCATAGAGCCTTTTGATCCTTAAGATTGTGAAAGAGTATATAGTACTCGACATAAAGGCAAGACGAGTTTGCCTGCTTAACTTGTAATCTACCTAAATTGTTACTGTTATTAATGCTATTAATCCTGTACAGTTGTCTGTAAATAGAAGGAACTGTTTTGGCTCCAAGACAACACACTTGAGTCAGTGACATGGACTAGGGTATTAAGGGTAAATCTATAGCCAATGTAGAAGTTCCACACAACAAGAAGAGTAGCCTTAAATATCCTTTGTCATCACGTTGACAAACAGTCAAGGAACTGACCTGCTTTTAAATTAAAGGTGGATATTACGTTCTATACAAAAGAAACTTTTGGAGAGACTAGGCTAAGAAATGAGAGTTAAAAAAACATCATATCATCAGTTTTTCTATGATGCATCTCAGAGCTTTAGATTCTGAATGATGTGAGTCTCTTACAGTTGAAAATTCAAATTAAGGCCTTATATAATTTGCTTGCATTTTGTAAACAAAGTTATGGGATATTATTCCAAAGTAGTGATTCTCAACTTGTGAGTCGCGACTCAAAAACAGGTCAAAGGTTTGTTCTGATAGAGTCATGGACAAGAGGGAAAAACAATGTTAAATGCAAATAATAAAATGCAGCTACTATACAGTATAATTGTGCACAGCTACGATAGCAAAATTGACTTCAAAAATGAAGGGGAAACGCTTCCAATCAATATCCAATATCTACTTGAGGATAAACATGATTTGTGCAGACAACAATGTTTATGCAGTAAATTATTGCCTGCCGAGAGCATGAAACCATTAAAATTTAAAGGGTTAGTTCACCCAAAAATGACATTTCTGTCATTAATTACTCACCCTCATGTCGTTCCACATCCGTAAGACCTTTGTTTATCTTCGGAACACAAATTAAGATATTCTGATGAAATCCGAGAGGTTTTTTTTTTTTCCTATCCTTCATTGAAAGCAATGAAATTACCACATTCAATGTCCGGAAAAGTAGTAAAAACATCGTTAAAATTGTCAACGTGACTACAGTGGTTCAACCTTAATGTTATGAAGCGACAAGAATACTTTTTGTGCGCAAAAACAAAACACAAATAACGACTTTATTCAACAAATTCATCTCTCCCCTGTCAATTTGCTACGCTATTTTCATTCCAGGTTCTACGTCCGAACGGCGGCTCAGTATTGGCTGACAGCAGTTCACGTGAGCAGCACAACGCATGCGTGTGATGCTGACGCAGGAGCCGGCCAATAATGAGCCGGCGTTCGGACGTAAACACGGAAACGCAGCACTGCACCAACTGCATAACAGACTGACAGAGAAGATGAAAAATTGTTGAATAAAGTCATTATTTGTGTTTTGTTTTTGCGCACAAAAAGAATTCTCATCGCTTCATAACATTAAGGTTGAACCACTGTAGTCATGTTGACAATTTTAACGATGTTTTTACTACTTTTTTGGACATTGAATGTGGTAATTTCATTGATTTTAATGAAGGATAAAAAAAAAAAACCTCTCGGATTTCATCAAAATATCTTAATTTGTGTTCTGAAGATGAACAAAGGTCTTACAGATGTGGAACGACATGAGGGTGAGCAATTAATGACAGAAATTTAATTTTTGGGTGAACTAACCCTTTAAGAGAGAGAAAAGAAAATCACTCAAACTAAACACACTTGTTAAGATGTTTAAATAAAGGGACATTAGGCAATCAATTAAGTTTATATCCACTGTTCTAAAGTATCTGCCATATTATTTACGAAAATGTTTTTAAATTTAAGTTTTGTTTGAGAAAATGCACTGTCATCATGGATAAGTTAAATCAACAGCTATTACACAGTAAGTTCCAGACAAGCAAGAAAAGTGGCCTCAATGTTAAAATTAATTTTGAACAAAACATTTATCAACATGTTCTCAGAATCTGGCCTGCTTTAAAATTGAACCAAAATGTGAAGACGAGATGAGAAAAACATTATCCTCAAAACTTCTCATTGCATTACAGCAGTTTTAAGGTCTCCCACAAAAGGCTAAATTTCTATAATCTTGCCAACAAACTCATCCAGTTACCGGTTGCAAACTGATCACCCATCCCAAATGAAGCAGACCATGACATCACTTACCTGCAGCAGGTGAATCAGCGATCACCATGGAGACGAACATCAGCAGCACGCACGCGGTGACCGGACTACGTTCCTCCATCATTAGACCCTCCATTTAGTGAAACTCATGTTTGGGTTCAAGGCGATCCGAGGAGACACAATCCATGCGTTTAACTAGTCACCATAAACTGCAGCAGATGAAAACAATAACACTGTTATATAGGTCATATTTTCAGTCCTCTTTTTGAGCATGACTTCATGAATACTCCCGTAACCAAATCTAACGATTTAATCATAAACCGAATAAATGACATCTTGCATATCATTAAAAACCGAAAATGTAATTCATAGATGCAGATTTTGACCACTAAAATGCATTGCCATGCTGCCTCGCGCTGACTGAGTGCCACTACAAGTGCTCGTGCAGAGCGCAGACCGTACGGTTCCTTTGTTCCTTAACTTGTCCGACTCATTTTCACGAATCGGTTCTTTCGAACAATTCGTTTCAATGAACCAACTCAAAGAGTTCAAAGTGTTACGTCATGGCGCAATTACGTCATCGCGTGGTCCCTGCCATCCCTGCGTGACATATAAACGTTACAGTAAAGTAATTTCCTGCTGTTCATTACACTTTTACCAACAAGTTTTAATATAGGTGTTTATTATTAATTCCCAGCTGTTTGTTGCGGCCATGATTCAGTCTGTTTCGTATGAGTCTCGGTTATACAATCGTAAGTCGCATATTTCCAGTACGTCCATATAATTTCTGTTATTGGACTTTTAAATTAACTTTGCCATGTTTATCAAATCCTGGATTCACTCTCATCTGTTCTCAGCTCATTACGAATCGGACAAGAACTGGATTTCCCACTCGAGAACCGCCAGGACTGATTCAGGCAGATTCGTGAACGAATCATTTAGACCGGTTCAAGGGATTTCCCAAAAAGATCCAGTTCAAAAGAGCGATTCGTTCAGGAATCGGACATCTTTATCGTTCAATATCACACGAACCGAGTCTCGCAGCGATCCAAACATTGTTGTATATTGTGTTTCTTTCAAATAACAAAACTTACACATTGACATATAGTAGCCACTATGCAAGCCTCAGAATCAATGTAAAGGGCTTGTGAACTCACTAGTGTGCATTAAAACCCCGCTAAACGCGCGTGTTGCACGCGGATTAGGCTTCTAGTCGGGATTTACAGTAACTGTTCTGTAATGGTTATGAGAGAAATACTTTGTTAGGATTTCGCGGTGTTATAATAACTAGTTTGTTATTATAACATAGCCATTAGAACTAAAAGGACATAATATTTGAGATGTGTTGCTGTGTGGTACATAACGGAGTCTTTTTTAAAGAAATGATTGCAATCATCGTCTATATAACTTACATGTTTGACTGATGATGCGTTTAACTCGAGTTAACTTGAAGTTGCAAAATATGCGTTACGTCTAGTAACTTTATCTTGCGGCTGAATCGGATTTATATCAGTTTATTTCAAAGCAAAGAAAGAAAGACTTTTAGCACATGCACAGCCTCGAAAAGCAACTCCTTACCTTCAAAGCCGACAGTTACAGCGGTCTGAAGTCGATAGCGTCCATATCCAGTTACATATCAGGATTAAAGCTTATTTTTTCCATGACTGAATGACACAACGGGTGATTTTATTTTCATAAGTGTCTGGATCCTGTCTGAGCATCACTCACTTTCTCAGATGCAACCGCTCTGTGCTCGGGATTTCACTAAATCCTCCCCTGACAGCAGGACTTGGAGTCTCTTGTATGGGCTCTACGGTCATTGGCTCCCCGCGCCGTCCTTCAGTAATCCGGGTTAGGTTGACACCTCCGCCCGGCGTCTGTGGTTTCACGGCAACGCGTTTTGTTACCGAATCTTGTGTGGCTGCATATTTTTCACCTAAACCAGATTATATTTTTTTTTACTAAGTTTTTAAATGTTTTATTTTTCAAAACTGAGGAGATTCTGATCATGATTAAACGATTCACCACAAGAATCTACTCGAGTTTGGTAATGTGACAGCACGCTCTAGTGGCCATTGAGGGAACGGAGTCTTCATGGTCATAAAAAACCAAAACATTTACAGTAATTGCAACATTAATCAATCTGAATGTTACGGAAGAGGATTAGGGCCAAGCAATAATAAATAAAACCATCTCGAGATTAAAGTCGTTATGTTTCGAGAAAAAAACTCGTTAAATTTCTAGAAAAAAGTCGAAATAAAATGTCGAGAATAAACTCATCAAATTTTGAGAATAAAGTCGTTATTTTTTGAGAAAAAACTCATTAAATGTCGAGAAAAAAGTCGAAATAAAATGTTGAGAATAAACTCATTAAATTTTGAGAATAAAGTCGCTATGTTTCGAGAAAAAACTCATTAAATGTCGAGGAAAAATTCGAAATAAAATGTTGAGAATAAACTCATTACATTTTGAGAAGTCGTTATTTTTCGAGAAAAAATTCATTAAATGTCGAGAAAAAAGTCGAAATAAAATGTTGAGAATAAACTCATTAAATTTTGTGAATAAAGTCGTTATTTGTCGAGAAAAAACTCATTAAATGTCGAGAAAAAAGTCGAAATAAAATGTTGAGAATAAACTCATTAAAGTTTGAGAATAAAGTCGTTATGTTTCGAGAAAAAACTCGTTAAATTTCGAGAAAAAAAATCGAACAGTGTCATGTTCATTGCATACTGATAGAGGACATGACAGAGTTGGATCTCTATATACTTACACACACACACACACACACACACACACACACACACACACACACACACACACACACAAAGTCATCATACCCTGTGAAAATCTTTACCATATATATATATATATATATATATATATATATATATTGGGGAAATTGTATAAATTATTTTATATTTATTTTATATTGTACTTTCTTAGCTGTATTTGAAATTGATTAGTTATTATCATCTTCAAATTATATGAATAATAAGATGAAATCACGTATGGCAGACACATATACAAAACCAAGATGCACATTTGTGTATTTAGACTTTTTGCTCAGAATCCTACTGAAATAAGAGTCCCTTGCTGTGAAAACTATAGCCACAGTCTTCCCTACTAGATGAGTTTGGTTCACTTACATTGCCTTTAATGTTAATCTGGTTAGTGTGTACAAAAAAAGATTGAGACCACCAGGAGATAATTATTCTCTGGACTAAACAAGAAAAAAACACAATGACAGCATGAAAAAACAAGACAAATGCCGTGACTTAACAGTTTAATGTAAATCCAAGACAAAGTGTGATTACAATTCTACACATATACAATATGCATATGTGAGCATACAAATTTCCTTTAATAACTCGATTCACCTTGGAGACCGAAAAATGATCAAAAGTAACAGTGAATAACAAGCTATAACATAGTTCACCACGACGCGAGCCCCTTCACACCCTACAGTTAGTAAATAGAACGATTAAAATAACTATATTCTTCTATAACCCCAGGTTTGTTAAAAATCCTCGATGAATTTACACTGCTATCATTAGTTGTCGAAGCCTAATAAAATTCACTCAGGTTTTTTTTTTCTACAACGAAAATTATTAAGAGAAGCACACAACATTTGTAATGGTAACACAAGCGCTTAGTAGCAAGTACTCAATTTTTAGGAGTTAAATCATTCTTATTATTGTCATTATTATATTCATTTTAACATTCTATAAAGCCAGTAAAATATCCATTCTCATAGCATACTTAATAATATTAGCCTAAGGTACAGGGTACATGTAATGCTACGTTAACAGATTGAAATAATGAGACATCACACTTCTTCAAATCTCCAATAAACAAAGCAAAATTATAATAATTATAATAAAAAAGGACAATAAACAAAGAAGTATACCTGGAAATACTGCAGCACACAATAGCTTTGACAACAACTAATGTGATACACACTACTGAGAAAACCATACAGCAGTCGACAAAAATCAGGGGTCGGGGGTCGGATGCTTTCTTAGGTCTTGAAACATTGTAGAAAAATATTTAGTTTTTACATTTGACTGTGAATGTTCGCTGCTGTGCAAGTAGAAAATTGTTCACGTCTTCGATGGCTGCACAAACGGCTACAGTGCATCACAGCTACATAACGGGTTACTGTGGCGACTCGTGTGATGAGTGACGCTTCTGTACAAACAAGTTCACTTGCATTCACTGGTGTTTCTTATCTATTTTGTGAATAGTTTACGCTTTACACGCTTGTAGTAATGTCACTCTGTAATACACACTCCTGACAGGAACTATGCAGTAGATTTAAAAAAAAAAAAAAAAAAAAAGTTGACCGATGAGTGTTCTTGGGCGTAACGATTATTGTTTAGCTTTTTTTTTTTTTTTTGGTTCTAAAACAACATATGGAGATGGCCGTATTGTCATATTTGGCCTCTTAGCACATTCATTCAAGTTTAATGGTGCATTTAACCCTTAATGCTTCTGTTTTAGCCCACAGATGAGACAAAAAAAAACAAAAGCTTTACAATTCTGGAAGTACTGTGGCCACTTCAGTGACAGAAAATAAACAACAATTCATTGTGATTTCTGCAAGCTTTGAGTTAATTCATGATCATGTGCTTTAAAAGTGTTGATTTGGGTGCCATCAGACGTCATCAGGGGTATTTCAGGAATGTTTTTCAATCCTTACAGTGCCAGAATCCATTGCTTTCTGTAATGTCGGAAGTAGGATTTTGATTGTAGGTTGTATATTCATGAAGCTAAATGTGTAACAAAACCCCAGGCTTCACAAAAATCACCAATACAGCACATATTCATGGTTCCTTAAAGCTTCACGTGCAGTTAATAAAGGAGAAGGCAGGATTTTGACACAAGATGGAGAAAAAAAAAAAAAAAAAAAACTTGAATTGCATGAATGCTTATTTCTAGCACATTTTGGTTGCATAATCTTCATTGATGTATACAAATCAGACAAAGTCTGAATTTTAAAGAAAAAACAACAACATGACTTCTTGTTCATAATTCATACATTTACATTTGTAGAGTCATTAGGGCTTTCTAAGATTTCAATTATGAGTTAAAAAAATCAAACTGGATGTTTTAATTTTGGATGAGAATGAAAAACATTGTGTTACTGATCAAATTAATGCTAGATCAAGTCTAGTGAGAGAAATCCAACAGTGATCATCATGTATATCAAATATTTTAGTCTCAAATTTTACATTCATTTTGTACTAGTGACCAGTTTAAAGGTAGCAGTACTGATTCAATTCATCTAAAAAGGCTAATTTATCTGTGTGATTCTTAAATATTTAGTTAAAACCAAAATAATAAAGCTTACAAAAGCTGAAATTTAAAGCTGCAGTGTGTAATTTATGCGTCACCAAACAGAATAGTATAAAAATGGATTCAAAACACACTCCATATTTTCCATTGGTTGGACTAACAGATAGCCACGCCCACATCTCACACCATTGGTTGAGCCAATGTTGCTACGTCAAAGCGAAGCGATCTTCAAAGCGCCACAGTGTATATAATCTTCAGGAGTAAATAATTACACACCACAGCTTTAATAAAAGAAAAAAAAGTGTGGCATTGACAATCTAAGGGCCTTATTTTCTTTTACACAAATCCACTTACTAGATCCAAAATTCGGAGATTTTTCCACCCTAACACTGACAAAATGTATGAGAAAGGTACAAAACACTGGATTATACTGTGCTAACTGCTAACAACAACTGCACTAAGTTCTGAGAGAACATGAGAGTGCATTATTTGTGTCATCTCTATTTTGTGTATGCCATCTATAAGTTCCTTTTTGACACCAGCCTGATCACTCACTCTGTCTTCTCCATTACAGCAAGAGAGACGCCTGCGCATCAAAGACATGCTGAATTTCTTTGGTGGGAAGAACCAAAACTCCTTAAATGCCAGCGGAGTCCCAATTTGGTCGTACAGGTCGGTCCCTGTGAGGTGAGACAGACTGGAGACTACAGATCAGTGCAGTCAGAAATGGCTCCTTCCGGAATGGAATGTTTTATGGGAGTATCATCGAAGGAGCCTTTCTTAACTGTGTGCTTGAATGAGCATCCAACTTAAGCTTAAACAAACATACAACAAAAACATCTATTGACATCCTACGTCATAACACACAGCTTAATGAATCAATCTGACAAGCTATCAAACTGAAGGCTCGGGTACAACGTAACTGGTGTGAGATCTTGGCTGAGCACTTGGACAAAGTCTATGCTTTCTACCAGACGAGGGTCCACATATGAATACTAAACATCACAGTTACATATCGACCACCAGAAATCAAACAAATGATGCTTGACATATAACATAAAAAAAAATAATAAACATCCACAAACATTATTGCAACACTCTCTATGAGAAAACAATATACCTAGCGAAGTAAAACAATAAAATAGAAACATCTCAAAGTAAAAACTACTTCAAATGCAAGTTTTGTGGCGTTACGTGAGGGCAGAATGGGATATATTCGATAATCCATCAGCATGTGCCCATCAGAAAACATAAAAACAAAACAAACACTGTGTCCTAACCAGGCGCATAATCACAGCCAACCAGAACATGCCTGATGTTTAGCATAAAGCTATGCAGATAACTTTGGACCAATGAGATTTCACTATGGGCGGGGCTACCCAGCGCACCAGACTACGCAAAAACATCCTGTCGCGCAAAATACAAAAACCTATGGATGTGTTATTTTTCTTTACTTTTAATTCATTTAAATTCAATTTTATTTTAAAGCATCTTCTTTTCTTTTTGTTATAATTTCATATTCCTTTCATTCCACACTTGATGATTAAATGATTATAAAAAATAAGTTAATTTTTAAAACTTTAAAACAGTCTTTTAGTTTTCCTTGTTGTTGCACTACTCTTCCAAAAGTTTGGGGTTGGTAATATTTTTTTTTTAATGTTTTACATTTTTTATGTTCACTAAGGCTGCATTTACGTAATTAAAAATACAGTAAAATACTGTGAAAAATGATTACATTTTTAAAGAACTGATTTCTTTTGTAATATATTTTAAAATGTAATTTATTCCTGTGATGGCAAAGCTGAATTTTCAGCATCATTACTCCAGTCTTCAGTGTCACATGATCCTTCAGAAATCATTCTAATATGCTGATTTGCTGCTCAAGAAACATTTATTCTATTATTAACAAAGTCAAAAACAGTTTTTTGCTTAATATATTTGTGGAAACCATGATTTTTTTTTTTTTTTCAGGACCCTTTGAAGAATAGAAACTTCAAACAACAGCATTTATTTGAAATTTTATTCTTATATTATATTATTATTATATGTTTTTATTGTCACTTCTGGTCAATTTAAAGCATCTTTGTTGGACTTTTCAATGGTAAAAAGTACTATATAAACTTTCCTTGTCTTTATAATTGGTTTATTACAGAGCACATGGTTAGGACACAGTGTGAATGATTGGCTAGCATATTAACGTTAAATTAAGCAGCAATAACACAAGCATTGGCGCACAGTTTTCTACACTTTCATTATCTCTTTACTGACAGAACGCCTGTAGCATAAGTGATTCCTATGGTAAGACAAACAGTGAAAAAGACAAAGCCAATTTTGATTTCCGGTGCATGTTGTTGCAGATATCCTCTTGCAACATGGGGCTGTTCGAAACCCCAGAGTGTACGTGAGAATAAAAACCCCACAGATCTTCGTAGAACCTCGAACGAGCGCTTAAATCAGAGTGTGGTGTGCAGTCGTGCTGCACGGCTTCCTTCGGCATCTACCAACGTGCTCAAAGCCAACATGCTATTCTCATTAAAAATGTGGAATTTGCCCTCTCCCTCTTGCTCTCCCAACAATTCCCATCAAAATCCACAAGCACCTCAGTCTCTCCTTCTCCTAACAAGACTCTCCTTCTCAAACCTTCCCAGGTTTCTAAACAAAGTCCAGCCTTCCATAAACAGACAGCCTCTTCAGACCTGGTATGTTTTATTTAATTTTAAACAAACTGTGCAGCCCAATCTCCAACTGATTGAACGATACTTGGCTTTTCCCATGAAATATTCATTTAGTCTCCCTTTTATGACATATACAGCCTAAAATCAGTGACATCGCATTGATTGCAAGGTGACTAAAACGCATAGCTACGGTATGTACAGTAAATACGCTATATATAATTATATCCACTATCCAGAACAAAAGTTACTTATCTTTAAATGACAACTTTGGTTCATTACCCCAGGCAAGTATCTTTAAATGTAAAAGATCTCATGCACGCTAAACGAGAAGCGTTTAAATAACGTTTAGGGCTAATGCTTACACCTGGAACTTAAAAACAAAACAAAAAAAAAACACGAAAGAGCTCGGATGAAGATGTTCAACCTAGGAGCCAACTCTCTGACTAGCATCTGGTTCTAGAGGGTTTCCAGCCAAGTAAACTGTCGTAATATATGTAAGGCACTACGAGGTAACAATGATAAACCTAAGACTGTGGAGGAATACGTCGCACAGATGTGCTGAGCGCACACATGCACGCAAACGCACGACCGACTACCATGTTGAACATGCCTATGTTATTGTAACCACTTTGTGCAATCACATTGAAAGAGGAAAAACAAGAATCTATTGGTGTAAGAAAGGTTCTTCATTAAATCAACGGGTGCAGACTGCTACATTCTACAAAGAGGGGCCCAGCTAATGTTCTACGGTATGACAAACGTATTTTCTTTTCTAAATGTGAACACAAACAAAGAAAAGTCTATAAATACACTAGAAAGTTTTGTCGTCCTATTTCCAGAAGATTCCTCCAGGTGTTTTTGTCGGAGAGCGCGGCGGAGTATGCACAATACCGCTCGCCGCAAGTAATTTGGAAAAGTTTAAGACAGTTCAAGGCCATCGTTATGTTTTTTTTTTCTTTGAAGAGCAGCAGATATCCGTATTTCACCTTATCCAAAAAAAAAAAAAAAAAAAAATTCTCGTAGGAATTCAAAACATCCACGTCGTGACCTCGGCTCAACAGTCGTGAATGATTTCAAGAAAGGGAAAAGCAAACAAAATCTCAGTCGAACGAAACTCTGTCTCTCCCAAACGGCCTGTTGATGAGACCTAGAAACTAACAAAAGCAAGAACTTCTTCTTCGACTTCTGTTTTAAAAGAAACAAAACCTCCAGATCACAAAATAAATTGTTAACTGGCCCTTTTGAGAAGGCAAAATAAAACTCATCAAAAAAAGAAAGCTCCTCAGTACCCTTCCGTTCCCTCTGAGAGTACACTTCCTCTATCCATCGGCATCTTCATTGTCTTCAAGTTTAAGCATGAAAGGAACAAGGGGATGGGGTTAAGGGTCGATAGGCTTCAGCATGTCTCTCTGTCTCTAGGTGGGATAAGGGTAGAAATGGTAAGCAGCGATTGGCTGGGCTCCAGTGTTTCAGCTTTAGAGGTAAGGGTACTGGTTCATCTTGGTGGGGCTCAGCGGGTATCCAGTGTAGACAGTGGAGGCAGGAGAAGCACTGATGTAGGTCTGGTGCGCAAATTGGGCCTGGTACTGGCTGTGGTGCAGGGTGGGCGAGGGCAGCACGCGGTGGCCCATGCTGACAGGCACCTGGTGGACGATGCCCGGCGGGTAGCTGGCGTGCTGGACTGCGTGACGGGCCGAACCCTGCGAAGCGACCAGGTGGGCCACCGTGCCAGTGGAGCCCAGTGCCGTGGGGGCAGTGTAGGTGTAGAGGTGTGGTTGCCCGGGCAGATGAGGAGGTGCCAAGTGGGGATGAACGTTAGCTGTGTGGGTGGGGCTGTTGTGGAATGAGTACTGAGCCTGGGTGGCCATAGTGGGGGTGATGTAGGCCTGCTGTCGCCGGTGACCTCCGTTGCGCTCAACTGCCATGTGCTGCTGGGCCTACGCGAGGCAATATCATTATATTACTTTTGTGGATAAATATATGAACTGTGAAACCAGATATGAAATGCTTGACTGAAATACCTGGCTGAGATTTAGAGGCTGCTGCTGAAAGGGGTGTGGCCCCGTGCGCTGCTGCCGGTATGATCCGCCTCCAGCCAAGCCTCCCGACGAGTGGTTGTTGCCAGACAAGCCCCCATTGGAGATTTTGAACTTGTATGTAGAGTTCTGGTGGTTCACCGTGTCTGGAATTGGAATTAATAAAAAATGTTACAAACATCTTATGTTACAAATAACCACAATGTAGCTGGCATATCTTATCCCAATTATTACAAGGCATATTACAATGAATTAAATAAATTAATTAAACAATTCGTAAATTTGTGTTGGAAATATTGATTATATTGTATTAAGTAAATAAATAAGTTTTTTTGGGAAACATTGGTGATATATATATATATATATTTTTTTTAGTTTAAAAAAAATCTTTTTTTTCTTCTTTTTTTTAAAAATTGGTTGTATTGTGTTAAATAAATAAATAAAGGAAAATTGTTGGAAATATTTATTATATTATGTTAAATAAATAAATAAAAAATTGAAAAAATAAAAATAAATACCTTTGGAAAAAACATTGGAAATATTGATTGATATATTGTGAAAATAAAAAAATAAATATGGAAAATTGTTGTAAATATTTCTTATATTATGTTAAATAAATACATAAAATAAAAAAAATAATTGGAAATTGGAAATATTGATTTACATATTGTTAAACAAACAAATAAATAAATAAATAAATAAATAAATAAATAGGATTTTTTAAAATATTGGTTATATTGAGTTAAATGAATACATTTTAATTAGTTTTTTTTAAATAGTTTTTTTTTTTAAAAAAATGGTTATATTGTGTTAAATAAATAAATAAATAAATAAATAAATAAAGGAAAATTGTTAGAAATATTTATTATATTGTTATGTTAAATAAATAAATGAAATTGAAAAAATAAAAATAAATACCTTTGGAAAAAACATTGGAAATATTGATTGATATTTTGTGAAAAAAATAAAAATAAATAAATAAATATGGAAAATTGTTGGAAATATTTATTATATTATGTTAAATAAATACATAAAATAAAAAAATAAATAAAAATAACATTGGAAATATTGATTTACATATTCTGAAACAAATAATAAAATAAATAAAAAAATAAATAGGATTTTTTAAAAATATTGGTTATATTGAGTTAAATAAATTAATACATTTTAATTTGTTTTTCTTTCTTTTTTTTTTTTTTTTTAAATGGTTATATTGTGTTAAATAAATAAATAAATAAATAAATAGATAAATAAATAAATGAATGAATGAATGAAATCAGAATTCTGCGGGTGACCAATCAGAATCAAGTATTCCCGAAAGCTGCATTATATTTTAAAAACAATACTGCTCATCACACTTGAGCTTGCATTGTAATAAAATATTCTCCTGACAAATGTTAACAGATCTGAGTTGTTAGAATTACCTCTATAAATTGTTTTACTATCTATAGCTTTTGAAATGGCACATAAATCTACTAAATAAATCTACACTGCATATCAGAGGGTGTCAGTGAACTGTCACTTTAAATTGATGCTTGATTCAGGCCCTGCCAGATGTCCCTTTTTCTCTGTCATCTTATCAGCCCTTCCCCTGTCTCACCAGGCAAGAGTCTATCACACTCTCCCAGATTCTCGCTGGTCTGGCTCTTCAGTGGGGGGATGATGATGGTGCGGGGGTTCCCGTTGCTGTAGTTGTCCAGGACAGCACCTTTGGAGTCGTAGCTGTTGGCGTTGGGGCCGTTAGGCCGAGACTCCACAGCGTAAGGGCTGGTATTGCTGGAGTCAGAGTCAGGGGAATCATGGACCGTCACACAGCTGATGACATTCTTCCTCTGTTTAGATGACGTGCTGTGAGAAGACAAAACAGGTTTATTGCGAATAAAAATTATATAATATGCATGTGAAGTTATTCAAGCATTGTTTTGTGTAATGATGCTTCACAATGTAATATTTGGCCAACTCCCAAGACCACCAAATTCATTTCCAAAACATTATCTGGTATTTTCTCTGAGCTGAATAGGCATTTAAAAGTCAAAACTGACCCTATTTACCAGATTAATAAATTTCTCTGGTCTTATTGTGCAAGATTCATCAAAAAAATTCACTGTTGCATCAAAATGTAATAACTTTCTTCACCTCTGAAATGATTTTGACATAACCAAGCTCACATAGGGAGAGAAAAATATTAGCCAATAATATTATACCCTAACATAAACACAATCAAATCCTGAAGGATATAATCAAGTCCTGTCCTAAATAATTTCCCACTTTCACTCAAAAATAAGTCATATTACAGAACTAATGTGTACTAAAATCACTCGTCCCATTTTTCTGACCTGGTGTTAGTGGGCTGTTTGAGGTCGTCCTCCTCGTCCGTGTCGCTGCTGATGGTGATGATACTGACAGCCGGGCTGGGAGTGTCGGGGATGACGATGGTTTGACGTGGAGGGTTGTGTTGACCGTGGTGGTCTCGAGTGGTGCTACATGCCTGCTCGCCTCCCCATCCCCCTCCTCCACCACCTCCGCAGGTCTGTGATGGGGCACAGGTTGAAGACGGGCCGTTCTGAACCACGGCACACCGAGGAGGGGTGTTCTCCTTCACTCGTTTGGAGCGCTGTGGTGACGTCACCGGCTGAGTGGAGGCCACGTCGTATGCTGACACATTCCTAAGAATGAATGAAACACAATTCATTTCAGTACTTTAAAGGGGCTTTCCCAGCAGAGGAATCTTTTCATAGGTCCTAGAACTATTGGCTGAAGTACCCAGATTTTTCCGTGTTCACACTGCAGGATCTAGGAACGATTTTAGTTCTAGGAACTTCTTTTGGGGGAACTAAATTAGCTCCTACTTCAGAGTAGGGTCTAAATCAGTACTGGAGGAACAATCAGTGACATAAGTGTATGTTGATTGGTCAAACACATGTCAAACACCGGCACCTGGCATTATTAAAAAGCCGTGTAAACATATTTACTTCACGAACATGGAAAACAGCGATAACGGCATTTACCTGTTGTGTTCTTTTCTCCACCTCGATGATATGTAATACTAAAAGTTGTCTAAGGAGATTTTGTCTCTTAGCCCCACTTTTTGCTCTTTCAGTAGCGTAAATTATGCGTTTAAATTCCATCTTCACTATCATGAAACCCACAACACACAACAAACACAGCTCCGATCACGGCATCCTCCATCCACAGGTTTTTAGCATTTGTAAATGCTGCGCTAAAAGACGCCGCTGTTGGCCGCTTCAGAGTTCCTATTCCCGATGCGAATGCAACCAGGAACATGGCCCGAGGGAGAAATTAGTTCTCAGGGAACTATCCTAGTGGCTAGTTCCTATAACTGAGTTCCTAGCCCCTTAACATTATACCATGGCATTCATTGAGGTACCATTTAAATACCATACCAACATGAATATTTCTGTCTGATGCCAAAACTATCGTAGTTTTATTAGCAAGGGTTTTCTGACCTGTTGTTCATCTGGTGCTGCTTGTTCTTTTTGGAGGAGGAGCTGTTGTTTGATGGCTGTCTCATGACATGAGCCACGCCCACGTTGAGAGGTTGCTGAGAGGGCAGGGTGACGTGACCTGCCAGTAAGGCTGGCTGTTGCATAATGGGATTGTAATGGCTGCCATGGGGATGTGAATTCCTGAAACAAAACAAGCGTAATTAAAGTATGCCCTATAAAGAGTACAGTAATGTTTTTGAAAGAGTCACCAAGGCTGCATTTATAAGATCACAAATACAGTAAAACAGATTTATTGCAATTTAAAATAATCTTTCTATTTTAAAACATTTTAGAATGCAATTTATTCATGTGGTGGCAAAGCTGTATTTTCAGCATCATTACTCTAGCCTTCAGTGTCACATGATCCTTCAGAAATGATTTAATATGCTGATTTGCTGCTCGAGAAACATATTTGCTGTCAATTTTGACCAATTTAATGAATCCTTGCTGAATAAGTATTAATTTCTTTAAAAAAAATCTTCCTAACCACAAACTTTTGAATAGTTTATATGTATATTAATATATTAATAATAATCTAAAATAATCTGTTTAATCAGTAACTTTGTCTTGTTTTCCAAATAAAAAATAGTAAACATTTTTCAACAAGACAAATTTAATCCAAATGAAAAATCTGTAATGGAATGAGACAAAATAAACTATCTGAGGGTTCAAAAGTCTACTTCTATTTTGCTTTTAAAAATGTCATTTTTTTACTAAATACAAAATATTTCTTGGTTTGTAGTACATGCCACTTTTGTTTAGAGACCTAAAAATAGTGCAGAATCTTAAATATATTTATCATTTATTCAAGATACATTTTCTAAAAACTATTCTTAGCATTTTATGATATTTTGCTTTTTCTATGTCTTTACTGTACCTTATTTTAAGGATGTTTAAATATTTTACTGTCAAATCAACATACATAATGATTAAAAAAAGGATTTTTGTAGAATACAAAGCTCTGCTGGAGAACAAAAACATTCTACTTATAAAACAAATTTATATTTATCAGAGGCAATGGTCACCAACATTTGATATACTACAGCACTACTCAGAATTAAATACTTTATACATAGGAATAAACACTGTTATTTTTTAGTAACTTCAATTTAGATATCTGTACCATCTTCTTCAATCATCAACTAAACTGTATCTAAATTAAGAATAAATGCAATGCAACATTTGGCCAGAGGAGGCAGCAGTGACTGCAGCAAACAGCAGAGGAGCAGAGAACAGCAATAGATCTCAGAGGAGGATCTCTGCAGTAAAAGTGCGACACTTTTCCAACCGGACTGACTCAGGACTACCGAGCCCTCTGGGCTGAGCTTAAGGCGTTGATGTGATGATCTGCAGATATCAGCACACATTCATCTGTAATACATTCACATCATGCAGGTCAGCACGACCTGACTCCATTACCCTGTCCTAGCCATAGACACGCTCCTGCACTCACTGTTCTAATACAAGAAACCAACATGAATTCTAAACGAATCCAGAATATAATGAGTATCAGTCTTAAAATATTCTCTTCCTTCATTCCAAATGAATAATTCAAAGCCATGTTGGCTTTGTAGGTGCATTTGCAGACTAAGCAACCTAGATAATTCAATCTGCTTAGTTCATAATCTAGGAGATTATTAAAACCCAGTGTTGCGGTACCAAACTACCATGAAATATATGGATCACCAGTCATGATATCGTAAAACAGATCGGTTGAGTTCCACATGAACTGTTTATAATTAGCATGGTATAAGTTGTGTTTTCATGAGGATATAATTGGTTTTGAAATACTAATGGAATCCCTATTATACATGATGATATTTTACCAGATCTGCTCAGCTAAATAAAAGAAACAAAAAATAAAAGCTTCTGTGGCACCAACATCTCAACGAAATAGAGTGAAACAGTCGGGTTCCAGAAGTGAAAATCCATAGGGAATTGATTTTGAACGATAACTTATAAACCTTTAAAGACAGACCTACTCTGAACTACCAGGTTGTTAATCGATGGTAAATGCTTTTGTTGAAGCCATCAGCCGGCATTATTTTTAATAATTTTTTTAAATAATCAGTGTTCAACAGCAGAATTCTTGGTGAAAAACAACATTACCCATGATTCTACAGAGAAATCTCCACCAATCAGATAATTGCAACAATCAAAATTTTAACACTAGCACCCACCTACTACCATGAAATATTGTGAATTACATAATAGTATGTCTCCCTACTTAAATATTTTCATATTTAAAATATTTCCATATTTTGAAAAAAAATGAAAATGTACATAATTTGTATATTTTGTAATAAAAATTATTTTTCTCTCTATATACAGTGTATATATATATATATATATATATATAAATCAACATCAAAGTTTTATATTTCTCCATCGTTTCTCCAAACGTTTTTAATTAATTTGCAGTGCTTCATGGGATTGTAGTTCTTTCCATCATTAAAGCCGTTAAATACGCAGTGTCTTTTTGTCTACTCTTCAAACTTTGTTTTAATGTTGTGATTCACCTGGTAGCTGGTTGGTTTGGGTCATGGCTTAAAACTCTTAAAAAATCCCTATGGAAAAAATGAATGTGCAAATTGCTCAAGGAATCAAGGGAGCTGAAAAAGTTGGTGGGCACTGTTGCAATCTATCGCAAAAATAATTGTTTCTTGAACACTCCCCATTTGCCAATGGTCAGACAAAAGGGCAGTCAAAATGGTATAGTGTCAACTCACCTCCAGTTGGCCAGAGGCTGCGAACTGGTCATGGAGTCGGGGATGACGGTGGCGTGTTGCACTGAAGTGTGTGTGAGCTGCTGCCATGCTGGCGGAAGGAGAATCTGTTGAGTACCAGACGGCCAGGCCTGCTGCAAGGTCAGGATAGAAGTAAAACAGAGGGTTAGCACCAAAGAAGTGAGGTACATCTCCAGCAGAAGGTCAGAAATCTACAAATAGTAGAGCTCATGTGATGCAATATAGTTGGATACTGCAGTCGAGTAGGATATGAACGCCTACTAGCAACCAACAGCACACGGACTCTGTGACCTCGTGCTATATAATTGCCGTCAGTGTAAAGACCCCGTAACCCGGCACATCAAATCGCAGGGTTGCAGTGCAGCTAAACAGGCCAGGGTGTTGCACCCACATATTTAGAGAGAGGAGAAAAAGGATATGGCTATTTAGAGAAATGACCGCTAGTAAGTGATAAACTGTGCCAAACAACCACCAAAGGGGTCATTTAGTTATTTAAGACACAGTAGCATCAGCGTTTGGGCCTAGAGACATCACACACTGCAAAAACTGATTTTCTTACTTTGTATTTTTGTCTTGTTTTCCAGTACAAATATTTAAATATTCTTAAATCAAGATAAATTTACTGGAAATTAACAATAATTTAGGATATTAAATGCAGTTTTATAAAAAAAATTGTATCAAATTGATGTGGGTTTATGCTTAAAACAAGAAAAATATCTGCCAATAGGGTCAGAAAAAATAAACTTACATCATAGGGGGAAAAAAATTTCTGAGCCCCTTTTTTTGTTTAAAGCATAAACTCACTTCATTTTGATAATTTTTTTTTTCAGAAAACAAGTAATATTGCTTCTCGTATAAATGCATTGTGATTTAAAATGTTTAGATATTTGTACTTTTTTTTTTTTTTGCAGTGTGTTAAATTGTTTTAACAAAATATGAGCAGAAGAGATACATTATAACCAATTTTAAAACGCATCCATCTTCTAGACTAATTATTCTCTTAGTCTGAAAATGAAGATGTGAGCAGGAAGGCTTTGAAGAAGCAAATTATGGACAACATAAAAGATCTCCCAGTGGAATAACAAAAAGCTTGTGCCACTTTCGTTGGAATTTCATTCATTTCTCTCCCTTGATTCCTTGGCACCAGTATCTAGATGACGGCCTGAGATGGGGCCCTGCATACTGTGTATGGCCTTGGCTCTTGCCTATAAAAAAGATAAGACCCTGCCTTAATAAAGAGATGTGGCATCTCCCAGGCAGTGTGCTGATGTGCTAGACATTTTCCAAATCAGCTCTGACTTTAATTAAATTCAGGGGCCCCATTCAGAGGCTTTGTGAGGAGCTGTTTTGTATGGCGGGTGAGGAGAGCGAGGAGTGCCAGGCATAATTTGCCTAGAGACGTGAGCTTGAAGAAGAGTGTCTGCAGCTCTAATAGTTTAATGCAGCTTTATTGATTAGCAGTTTAATGTACAACTAATGAATTGTTTCTTTAATACCCTTTGCACATCTATTTACTGGCCCATCTGTATGGGCCACAGCACTTACACAAAAGGAGGAGTGACGGGGGGAAAAGTGAAAAAATGCTTTTACGATGTTTGAAAGCCTGTGATTACACATTTAGCATTGTGAGAGATGTGAATCTGGGCATGTTTCATGAATTCTGGCAATTTAAAGTCATCTTTATCCTTAGAGTGCATGGGATTTGTATTATTTGAGCGTTAATAAAGTTACTCTCAAACTATAATCAGCTTATCATTTTCATTTGTTTATTAATACACTGTAAACCCTAACGCTCAAAATAATTAAACTTAAACAAATTAGTTCAGTCCAATTAACTTTTATGAGTATTTAGCACTTTCTTTTTCATTCAAGTTCACAGAAATGATATATTTTAAGTAAACCGAACTGCTTCATTGTTTTGATTTTTATGAACTTATTTCTTTTAATTTAGACTAACTTTAAGACCCCCTGTGGTGAAAATCAAGTTTTTAATGTTGTTTATATGTCTATGTGATGTTTTTAATATGCTTTAAGACAAACCATAAGCAAATTCATATGTCAACACCATTGCTGAGTATTTTCTATATAAAACTGCAGTTAAAAAACACAGTCTCAAACCCGCGGTTTGAAATCGCTGGTGTTTGTGACGTCACAAACTACCTTGTAACCAATCACGTCAACGTACCGGCGGGCTTTAACATACCATTAACATTGAACTAATTAAGCTAAAACTAATTCAGCCTCAATTAATAAATAAATCTTTACAGCTTAATCGAGAGAAACTGGATTTTTTTTTTATTTGGCACTTACATTTAGCAACCTATTTAATTTTGCCTTTTGCACAAGGCCTAAAAGTGCATACTTTGAGTATGTGTCAACACCTCTCCATACTTCTTCCGCCCATGACACAAATAATTTCATCAGAACTATGTCCCCAAAGCCCTTTGCCTACATTCCTGACACTTTACATCCTCCTTTCTCACTCTGGGTTGGGTTGTGTAATTGTACCGTCTGGCCTGGAACGCTAACCCAGATAAGCGTAGAGTTTTCCATGCAAGGCCATCTCTGCGACTACCCCCTAACAGCTTTTCTGCCCTTGCGGGGTGAAAGCCTTTTGTCACCCCCAGGGCTCTGAAAGCACCGCCGCTCTCTCAGCAATTGTTTTCGCATTTTCTGCATTCCTGTTCCAGATAAAAGCTGAGGCCTTCTAGAATCCTACTCCACTGGCACCAGGAGCGATGTGGTCTGACTGATTGGGTTGAAGGGGGGAGAATGGGCAGTTGAGGCCCGGGAGAAATGATGAACAAGTATCCCCAATCTTTACTCTGGAGAAACTGCCTTTCCCAATGCAGTGCTCCGCTAATCACCCATTGACTTTATGGACAGGCTTTCCTGAACGTGAGGACCAATAAAGACGCATTAAAGTACTTAAGCAATAGAGTAGAGTCACGAAACAGCGACACAAGCAAAGCTCAGCATAACTGAAAAAAGTTGTAGACGAATTACAATTAGCTAAACAGTTGTGACAGTCAGTCCCTGCCTTGCAGCTCTCTCAACATCCGTAGACTTCATTTAAAGGAATAGTTGACCAAAAAATCATTTACTCACTGCCATGTTGTTTGAAACTTGCATGATTTCCTTTTTTTCTGTGGAATCAAGCTGAATGGAGACTGGAGCTTTCAAATTTCAAAAAAGTTGCAAAAACATTGTAAAAATATCATAAGAGTGGTACATATGACTTGTGCGCCATATTTCAAGTTTTCTGAAATCATATTATAGCTTTGTGTGATAAACGGACAAAAATTTAGATTGTTATTCGCCGATTAACTTTTCCTCTAGTGAGTTGTTAACTGCTGTGAAGGAACGAGTCAGTGTTTTGAATTCAAGTTTAATTTGTTAATCAATCATTCAGTCTACTTTTATGAGTGGGATCAATGGATTCACTGAAAAGATCTGATTCAAAACAATGATTTATTCACAAATTGGGTATTGCTACTTCTTTCATTAACTCCCATGAACATGCCAGGGACACCTAGAAATGGATATCAAGAACTTCAGTAAATATCATCCTAAATTTCGGTCTGTTCCTCACACAACGCTTCAGAAGATTGGGAAAGATTGGGACTCCTTTTCTGATACTTTTATGGTGTTTATTTTGTCATTTTGGAGCTTCACAGCCACTGCCCTCATTCACTTTCATTAAATTTAAAAGTGTGTGGCCAGAATATTGCTCAAAAATTCACCTTTTATGTTTCACAGAAGAAAGAAAGTAACACAGGTTTGAAACGACATGAGTGTGAGTAAATAATTTTCATTTTTGGCTGAACTATTCCTTTAAGGAGAAGAGTACAGTATTCAAACAGCAGCAAGAGCTCAGCTCAGCTCAGCAATACTGAGAAATGTTGAGGATAAATTACAAATTAGCTAAACGGCTCTGAACCTCGCCACCCGGTCTCAAATTTAAAAGCCGTCTGGGCCCTTCTTGCGGCTCCTGAGGGTAGACAAATCCCTCAGCATCCACAGACCTCATTTAAAGCCAACCTCAGTCTTGCTCATCAAAGCGTGACTTCCTCTAACTCCAGGAAAGGAGCAGAGTTCCCTGGACCTTAGTAGAAGCAGGAAAGCAAACCATCAGTGGGGTAAAATCTCTGGCAGGGGAAAGGCAGGTCACTCCATTTGATACAGCAGAGCATACTGAGATAAATCCAACCCGGCTTCAATTAATCTATTTGCCATGACATGAGAGTGTCTTCTTGATTTTGTTAAAGGGAAAGTGAATTATACTTTTATCATTAAAACAAAGTAGGTCATGCTAATTGCTCTTCGTTGGAGCCAAACTCAGATGTAATAGAGAATTTGGGAAAGGCTGAGGGGTGTAATTAGTTTAGGAAATGTGGCTTTGTATTGCTATGGCAATGGGGGCAATGTCTGGCTATACCTGTGTCAGAAGGCCTGGCTGGATCTGTAGAGGTTGGGCACCAGGGGCCTGCGTTACTATGGGAACTGCATTCTCCATCCGCACTGAGTAGCCAGTGTGTTTAGAGGGTGATGCTTGCAAACCTGGGAAGAAATAACAAGGTAAACATAATTAGATGGCCAAATTTATGAAACAGCTTAGCCTGAAATTTGAATTCCGTCATTATTTCGAACTTTTACGCAGATCTCCCAACCACATAAAACACCATATCATAAAAGTAGCCCACATAACTACACTACCGTTCAAACGTTTTTGAAAGAACTCTCTCATGCTCAACAAGCATGCATTTATTTGATCAGAAATACATTAAAAACAGTAATATTATGAGATATTGGTATAATTTAAAATCACTGTGAATTTAAAATAATTTATTTCTGTAATGGCAAAGCTGAATTTTTCAGAAGCCATTACTCTTATCTTCAGTGTCGTATGATCCTTCAGAAATTAAAAAGTTTATTTTCTAGCCGTATTATAACTTTTTGTGAGAAACTGACTGAAATTTCCATTTTTCATCATTGAGTCTGGAAGCAAGAGTCAGTGGAATATTATCAGTGTATAACAACATAGTTATACACCGTGAAATGCGTCTAAGCGTACGATACTCCTACATCCTGCGTCATACATCACATGAGGGGTTACTCATTTGGCGCAAGTCGACTTGCACAGTATGCGTACGGTCGTCTGGCAGAAGCAAATTATTTTAGATTATAAAGTTTTAAATATTATTAGATATTTTTCATACAAAAACCCATCACTTTGTTTCAAAAGGCCTTTATTAACCCCCTGGAGCCATATGGATTACTTTTATTATAGATGGATGCATTTTTGGGGGATTCAAAATATGCCCCCCGTTCCCTACCATTATAAAGTTTGGAAGAGCAAGAATATTTTTAAATATATCTCCGATTGTGTATGTCTGAAAGAAGATAGTTATATACACCTAGGATGGCTTGAGGGTGATTAAATCATGGGCTAATTTTCATTTTTGGGTGAACTATCCAATACTATACTGTATGTAACTTAGCCAAAGATATATCAGAAACATTTGGTTTAGTATAAATTAAAACAGCTCTCACCTTGGAAGCCAGGTGGGCAGACGATAAGGGCCTGCTGGAAGGGATCGGGTCGGGCGGCGCAGAGTTGTGGCGCACCGGGCTGGAGGGGCATGGTCCTGGGGGCCACGGCAGCCATGGGGGCCGCAGAAGGCTGGTAGAGTGCAGATTGGTAATTTAGTATGGAGACATCAGGATTGGTAAGGGAAAGGGTGGCACTGGTGGAAGAGGGAGCCAGGTTGGTGGCCTAAAGGAACCGATGGGATCAAACAAACAAATAAACAAAGACGAACAAAAAAAGCATGAGGAAGTGGGTGTGGGGATTGGGTGGAACAACAATGAGAGGGATGTGGGGCAAAATTTCAAAGAATAGCAAATGATGAACATAAACTCCTTAAAATATTTCTTAATATGTAGGATGGATGCACAAAAATATTAGCTGATGAAACTTCAGGCACAGGAAGCATGCTTGATGTCAAGTAATTTCTTAGAGCGAATACCACAACCCTATTCTGCAATTTTAACAAAAACGCTCTATTAGATGTTGTAGACGGCATTAGGGTTCAGGCATGTTCTATAAAATGACTTATTGAGCGTGAGGGAAGAGGAAAGAGGAGGTGAGAAAGCTTCAATCAATGCTCTTGTGTTACAGTCTCCCATCAATGCTAGGACCCTTCAACTCATTGAATTTGCTCAGTCTCATTAGCAGCAGATAATGATCCCTCTTTGCGCTAAAGCTATGATTAAATATACACACAGATCTAACTGGTGAGGGGAGAGAAAATCTGTTCTTCAAAGCCTCTGCTCTAGATTTCCCCTCCACTGCTTTTTAATCCGGCCTGACTGCAGCACATTCATCTGTTTATTCATCTATCAATGTGGAATTTGCGCCGTCTAGGAGGTTTGATGAACGAGGGAACTCCCACTCCTCCATCTAGAACGGTGAACCGAATGTGCTTCTCAAAAGAATTGTACAGGTCCTTCCATCAAAGTCACTCTCTCTCTATAATGAAAACGCGAGCCAAAAATATAGCCAGAAGTAAAAATATGAGTGCGGTAACATCGCCAGAGAGAGGAAGGAAAGGGCTGCTCAAAGCAAAAAAGAAGGTCCGAGCCATGGCTTAGCAGTAAGTGCACATGCTCCGACTTCAACACTTATAGCCATGAAGCTTATTTGGGAAATCTTGGGTTGAGTCTATCCTACTCAAGTTCCCATGTACCTATTCAGAACTTCCAAAACTAAAAAAATGGTCTGAGCTATGGCTTAGTGGTCGACACACATGCTCAGACAATATGTTGAGTCATCGTGCTAATATGAGAAATGCGGGTTTAAGTCTGGCCTATTCAAGTTCCCATGTGCCTGTTCAGACCTTCCAAAATGAAAAAGAATGGTCAGAGAAATGGCTTAGCAGTCTGCACACATGCTCTAGCATAAATATTTTGAGCCTTGGAGCTCATATGGGAAATGTGGGTTTGAGTCTGGCCTATTCAAGTTCCCATGTGCCTGTTCAGACCTTCCAAAATGAAAAATAATGGTCCGAGCAATGGCTTAGCAGTCTGCACACATGCTCCAGCACAATATTTTGAGCCTTGGAGCTCATATGGGAAATGTGGGTTTGAGTCTGGCCTACTCAGGATCTTATGTGCCTGTTCAGAAAAAAAAAAAAAAAGGTCTGAGCTATGGCTTAGTGGTATGAGAGCATGCACAGACATCAAAATTTTGAGCTGTGGTGGTAATACGAGAAATGTGGGTTTGAGCCTCTTTCTTTTCACAAAAAAAGTCATGAGGTCAAGTGTCAAGTCTCAATAGGTCAATAGATCTTCAAAAAGTCTTGTGAAACAAAGCTTATTTGGGAAATCTGGGGATGAGTCTATGCTACTCAAGTTCCCATGTACCTGTTCAGAACTACCAATACTAAAAAAATGGTCTGAGGAGCTTTGGCTTAGCGGTCAACACACATGCTCAGACAATATGTTGAGCCATGGTGCTAATATGAGAAATGTGGGTTTGAGTCTGGCCTAATCAAACTCCCATGTGCCTGTTCAGACCTTCCAAAGTGAAAAATTATAGTCCGAGCAATGGCTTAGCAGTCTGCACAATATTTTGAGCCTTGGAGCTCATATGGGAAATGTGGGTTTGAGCCTGGAGTACTCAGGACCTTGTGCGCCTGTTTAGAACTTCCAAAACTAAAAAGAAAAAAAGGTCCGAGCTATGGCTTAGTGGTATGCAGGAATGTTCAGACATCAAAATGTTGAGTTGTGGTGGTAATATGAAAAGTGTGGGTTTGAGCCTCTTTCTTTTTTCCGTCTTCCTGTACTATCTCAGAAAATACAAAGTCACAAAAATTCCACACACACAAAAAAAAGCCATGAGGTCGAGAGTAAAGTCTGAATAGATCATGTCTACATTGTAACCCTCTTCAAAAAGTCTTGTGAAATTCACATGCCTCATTTATAAACTATTTATTTGGAGTGTCTCGTCAACCAACCCTATCTGTAACCTTGGTAGAAGGAGGTAGAAGAGCTTTATCATCTAGACATGACCATACAAGTGCATTTCCATATAAAATGCCTGTCATTTCTTCCAAGACAGTGGCGAAATTGAACAAAATAGACAAAAAAGATATGCTTAAACTGCATCATCAAAACCTGTTTGTTTAATGGAGGCTAGTGTTATTTACTTTCATCTGTTACTAAAGCAATACTGTTTCATCTCATGCCTCTGCTAGTAATTATAGACTTTTCATTAAGGTTTGTATGGGGAGAATTCAGTACAGGGCTTTTCATTTTTCATATTCCCCGTTTAGCAAGGCCGACGAGCACCAGGGGAGAGAGTTAATCAATACGCCGCCATGGCATTCATCACACAAAATAAACACTTCACCCTCACAGCTGGCTAATGCTACACAAGCTTTCCCTTCGAACACACTGTATGCCCTACACAATGTTCTTCTCATGACGTTACAGAGATGCCGGAATGCTATAACATTACAGCCATATGACTTTTTGACTGTAGACATGTTTATTCGAAGGGGAAAGTTGTGTTTTGAGCCGATCAAAGAACTCAAAATGAAGGAATTATGGGATTCATGCCTGGCCCTCTGTCAGCAGTTTAGACAAACGCTCCCTGGTGAAGCTAAACTGCACTGAGGCAAAACAGGAGGAAACAAAAGGAGAGAAGGAAACAAAGTGGTGCAATCTTTAAGGCTGCAAAGTAGTAAAATGCAAGCCAAGCAGGAAGTAGAGGCTGTCATGTTGTTAATCAGCACATTGTCACAGAGGGCTGCAAGGCTGGAAACACACACATATAGGCAAGCACACACACACACACACAGCCCAAATGGCCCATGATATGACTAGTGTTCTGTCCACTGAAGGAAGTCATCCGATACTGTTAGTGGTCAATGGGCCAATGCTACACTAATTTATTTGGATTGTCCCACTGCAAATGAGTCTGTGCATGTAGTGCAATTAATTATCTGCAGCTTTAAGGGAAACTAAACTGAACTAGGGATCGACAAGGGTTTAGGTAGCAACTGAATTCAAATAAAGTTTGTCGTCACATACATTATAGCTTGTTGTTGTGTTCGTTCTGACATGGCTGTAGTTGTGAGATTGAAATATAAGTTAGTAATTTATGATGTGGCCAAAAAAGAAACTGGTCCATACACCACAGAAATCTTGACTCCTTTTCCATTAAAACATTTAATTACATAATTTTGCGCAACATTTAACACAATATATATAATTTTATTGTATTATTTTGATAACTATTATTATTATTATTACAAATAATTATTTACAACTTATAAATATTTAATAATTTAAATATTTATGAACTTAAAATTTATTTAATTATATTTGTTATCTGGCTTCTCAAGTACATTTATCTTGTTTAAAGATGTTTTTAAGGATTTTTACTGGAGATGAAGACAAAATACTAATATTAATATTTTTTCAAATGCTTTTTTTTTTAGTTATTATTTACAAATTACAAATATTTGCTTATTTAAATATTTAAATAATATTTCAATATTTATGATCTTATAATTTATTTAATTATATTTATCATCTGACTTCTCAAATACATTTGTCTTGTTTAAGGATGCTTTTAAGGATATTAATGCTGGAAATCAAGACAAAAATACAGATTAATATGTTTACAAATGTTTTTATTTATAATTTATTATTTACAAATTACAAATATTTAAGTGTTTATGATATCACAATTTAAGTATATGTATCTTCATGCTCAAGTACATTTATTTCATTATTTATGCGTTAACTAATTTTCTTTTTGAGCACATTTGCTCATTTCAGCTTACAGGGTCATTTTTAGTAATTTTGACCCAGCTAGGTTAGAAACTTACACCACCACAACCAACAACAACAACAAACTTGATTTATGGTTTCATAACTTTAATTAAGAACACTACAAGGTAATAGGAAGTCTAGTTAGATGTGATAATGTAAAAGTGTGTTTGTGTGGATACTGACCTGGCTATGCACAGTGTTAAGCTGGTTGTTGAAAGTCATGGTGAGATTGGTGGAGGTGCTAGGGGCTACATGTGTTATAAAGGGCGTCTTGCTCTGATTGACTGTGTCGTACATGTTCACCCGACGCTTGCAAATCTCCATGTTCTGGAAGCAGGATTTGACGCTGCAAAAACAAAAAGGACATAGTCAGCGATCTAAACACAATAACCTATTTGATAAATCTACACAACCTTTACGACTCCCCCCAAAAGTTTCCTGTTGGTGTAGTTGAACTGACTGTGTGCTGTGTGGGAAGTCCAGCAAGTGTGTCATTGTGACAAAGGGGTGGTTGAGTGTCTCTATGGGCGTTATTCTCTTGTCTGCGTCGATGGTCAGCATCTTGGTCAGCAGGTCAATAAACTCCCTCCTGTCGGCCTTCTCCGCCAGCATGTCGCTGCCCTCCAAGTCTGTGGTCATATTCACCTGCACAAAGCAAAAGAGAGAAAATCAGAGAGAGAGAAACACATTGACTGACATACAGAGACCAACAAGTACTTTAGGGATCCTGAAACACAGTTAACCAGCTCTTGCCTTCTTTTTCTGACGTAACACAATGGAATCTGTGCCCACTGAATTCCTCAGGAAAAAGAATTCCCAAAAGATTCTATTGAATTTCATATTCTAAAATAACATGCCTCTTCCATGTTCATTTATGATTGTGAATTGAATCATGCTTTCAGTTAGCAATAAATGTGTAGTGCACTCATCTTCATTTAATACTTTTTATAAAATTTCCCTTCAAAAAATCAGCACAGAAAATGCCGAAAAAAAGTTTAATGCTGTAATGCTTTAATGCAAAATTACAAAAGTTGCTTATTTAGGTAATATTTGTAAATGCACTGGACAGTGCTAATCCATGAATAAAGGAAGTAGAGAAAATTAGCAACCATAATTGCGGAATAAGTCATCTCTAGGAGCCGAATGTGTGTTCAATGCAAGCCTGGGTGTTCTCAAATGATGGAATCTTTCAGCTGTATCTTCTGATGCAGCTTACATCTTACAGCTTTTGTAAATAATGCATGTGAGTATTTGTGTGTAAATAACTCCCACGTCCCGCAGTGCCTGACGGGTACGACTCTATTAATATACACAGGTCTGTCAGTCAAAAAGTGTGTGCGTTTCTCAGAGGACAGCAATAACCTTTCTGATATATCCAATATTTGCCCTCAAATTTACAGCTATTTACAGGCCATCTTAGGAATGCTTCAGATGTCAGGCCAAATATTCCCATCTGTCTGAGGATGTGAAAATATATTAAAGGGGGTCCTTGATTATGATTTCACTTTTTTAACTTTAGTTAGTGTGTAAATGTTGCTGTTAGAGCATAAACAACATCTGCAAAGTTACGACGCTCAAAGTTTAATGCAAAGTGAGATCTTTCCTTTTACAGAAATTGCTTTTTAAGGACTACAACAAACGGCTGGTAGGGACTACAACAAGCTTCTTCCCGGGTTGGTGACATCACAAACCGCAAAATATACGTAAACCCTGCCCCCGGGAACACGCAACAAAAGGGACGAGGCCATGTTGAGCTGCTTTAGAGAAGAGGAAGAGTTGTTGTAGTATAGTGTTGTTACCATGCTGTCATTTTACGCTGAACTGCTTCACAAATGAGGATCAATTCAACGCTAGATTTGCACAAAAGATTAACATGACGGCACATGGTAGTTGATGAGTTGAATCAACTACATAAATTTATCCAGTAACCATTCAGAAACATCCAGTTGCATTCAAAAAGCTGTGACTTCTTCCTGAGTCTCTCCATCAGTTTAAACAATGTAAGGCTGAACACCGTTACTGACAATTGTCATTTTGGCTGCATGAGATTCTCCAGCTTTGTTGTTGTTGAGCAACCAAAGCATGAGCTGTTAAAGGATTAGTTCACTTTCAAATTAAAATTTCCTGATAATTTACTCACCCCCATGTCATCTAAGATGTCCATGTCCTTCTTTCTTCAGTCGAAAAGAAATTAAGGTCTTTGATGAAAACATTCCAGGATTATTCTCCTTATAGTGAACTTCAATTGACCCCAAACGGTTGAAGGTCAAAATTATAGTTTCAGTGCAGCTTCAAAGGGCTTTAAACGATACCAGTCGAGGAATAAGGTAGGACGAAATGATCGGTCATTTTCTAAAAAAAAAAAAATTTATAAATATATATCCTTTATAAACACAAATGATCGCCTTGCAAGTGCTTCCGCCAGACCGCCTTCTGTATTCTTCAAAAAGCTTACGCTGTATGTCCTACACCTTCCCTTTTCAACTTACGGAAAAAACGGAACTGGCGCTGCATTCATTCCGTAAGTTGAATAGGGAAGGTGTAGGACGTACAGCATAAGCTTTTTGACCTTCAACCGTTTGGGGTCTACTGAAGTCCACTATAAGGAGAAAAATCCTGGAATGTTTTCATCAAAGACATTAATTTATTTCCGACTGAAGAAAGAAGGACATGGACATCTTGGATGACATGGGGGTGAGTAAATTATCAACAAATTTTAATTTGAAAGTGAACTAATCCTTTAAAGCTCCGCCCTCTTCTGGAAAGTGGGCCGGGAGCAGCAGCTCATTTGCATTTAAAGGGACACACACAAAAACGGCATGTTTTTGCTCACACCCAAATAGGGGCAAATTTGACTAGCTAGTCATTATATTGGACAATTTAATCTATACATACAAGGCATATGAAAAGAAGCAAATATACATGAAGAAGACATGGGAAAAAGTTTCAAAAACTATTTATATATGTACAGTATAACAAAGAAAAGTTGAAATCTGTAAATCAACCCCTGGGACAAAAAAGTGCCTGTATTTGAAGAAACACACTTTTATTGTCTGATAGGGGTGTTTTGCCAGAGGTGAGAAGCAGTGCAGCAGAGCTTTTTTATTGGGAATCCCTGTCAGAGATTGCTAACTCATTTTTCATACCGTCATGCTGTTTATCTGTGGCCTAACCACCCCGAGCTATCAGATAAACCGCCAGTCACCAGTGCAAATCAGAGTCTTCTTTTATGCATGCTATTTTAGTCCTGCTCTGTCTCTCTCTCTGTTTCCATCACCCTGCTGCATGATAAAGAAATAATCTTTGACACGAGAGGAAAAATAATCATTCAGGACACAGAATATGAACCGCATGCGAGGGGAGTGCCTGCATAGCTGCCGTACACAAATCTTGCAAAAACAGTTACGCAGGCACATCTAGTGAACTATCTCTTGAAGATGATGAAACCGAGAACAATCATTCTTCTTGCTCTCCATTTCACATCTGACTGTCACATTTAAATCGGTTGAAATCACAAGTGCCGTATTCTCTAAAGTGCAACAATTTAAATACAGGTGCAAATCATGGAGACAGCAGTGCAGATGTTCCTCAAACAAACCGGCAGTGCTGCAACAGCGGAAACAGAGCAAACACACACACTGTTTGGTTGTTCTAATGTCATATTCTAGGTTAAAAAGATGTCTTTGGCCTCTAAACTGTCAACGGTTGCGTTAAGGTGGCTTATTTAAATAAATAAATAAAGACCACCTTATTTTATTTTCCCCTTGCTTGTTTGTTTGCATTTTGCATTTGTATTTGCATTTCATAATTTTGTATAATTATTATTATATAACATATAATATAATAATTAATCATAAATAATATCATATATATAATAAGTAATAAGTAATAAGTAAATAATAATCTGTTAATTTGATTTCAAATGGTTTTGTTTATTATGATTTACAATGAAATAATAATAAAAAATAATAAATATTAATTTGTTTATTTGATTTTTATTTTTTGTTTTATTTTATTATGACTTATCAAATAAATTAATTAAATTAATTAATTAAATAAATAAATATTTTTCTTAATAACACCATTTTATTATTATAATCTGCATTATTATTATTATCATTATTATTATCATTCATTTGTTTGTTTATTATTATGCTGCGTTCACATCTTTTTTGTTTTATTATCATTATTAGTGTTTGTCTAAAAAAATATGTTTTCTATCCTTTTATGTTAATGAGGTTTTACAACAGCACGGAGGTATGAGGATTGAAACAACATTTCTTGCAGTACAGAGTACGTCCGTACTTAGATCATAACACCAGAGGACCTGACCTGAAAATGAGGCTCTGATGTAATTCTTGTAAAACAAGGTTGTTGTACAGGACATGAACATAGATACATTACAGATTAAGCGTATCCAAGCATAAGCATATTTCCATGAATTCATCTGAATTTGCTGTAAATTAGATCAGCCATTTTTATCTGATGAAGCGGGATGGAGTCGGTTCTTATGGGAAAATCCAAATTGAGGTTTGCGTCATTGTTGGCCTGGACCGTTCAGACATCTGACGACCGGCCGGTGATGAGGCATGCTGATTTCAATAACTTGCAGAAAGCAAAAGGTCTTAAGTCATGTGTCTTATCACTGAACAGCTCCCAGGGGAATAAGGTTCCCATGCACCATTGTGCTTTTGAGTCATGTCCTCTGTTACATAACATAAAAGTTTTCAGCGTAACAGAGGTATGAGTATTACTGGAAACTCTCCACACAGAGTCGGAGACAAAACATTTTTGTAGGTGAGGAAGGTTATTATTAGCCATGAGCCAGATTTCTGCTTCTGTTGAAGCTGAAGGCAGGTTTTGTGGTATGAACAAAGGTACGAAACTCCTACCTGTGCCATATCATCCAGGCAGTTGAAGATGTACTTGCGAGCCTCTTTAGATTTGATCCCCGTCTCTGCCTCATGGTCCTCAGGTGTCTGTAAGTACAAACAGGAATATTGTCAACACTATCCTGGCTCATCTTTCAAAAAGGCCTCAAAAAAATTAAACATTGGAGAAGCACTTTCAACATCAGGAATAACCCTATTACTCTATCCAAAATGAAATTTCTGTAATCATTTACTCACCCTCTTGTCGTTCTAAACCTTTATTACTTTCTTTCAACTGTGGAACACAAAAGAAGATATTTGAATAATGTTGGTAAGTTTCGGTTTCCATTGACTTCCATTGTATTTTTTGTCCATACAATGGAAGTCAAAGGGAACTGAAACTGGTTACCAACATTCTTTAAAATATCTTCTTTTAAGTTCTTCAGAAGACACAAAGCCATACAGGTTTGGAACAACATGAGGGTGAGTAAATTATGACAGAATTTTACTTTTTGGGTTGACTGTCACTTTAAAGATATGGAGGAACACCGTGAACCACTTAAAATCGAATAGGTAAAGGAAACATGTGACTTACAACACGGAAAGAGATTTTGAAATTTGGAATTTGGAATGAAACCCACAGCTAAGAAAAATCACAAATTAAATCTTCTCCATATCTCAATTGTTTCTCCTAGACAGCAATAGAGAGCTGAAATGTTTTGGTTCTTTAATTTTCTCCTGAAAAGACCTGAATTAATTTAGAATATCCTATAGAAGAGATCTCAACAAAGTCTTAAATTGTGCTCAGATTTGGAAAAAAAAAACTAATCTGTGACCAAAACAATCCAGAGATTTCAATATAAAATCAAATATTTCTCAATAATCCCTTTCGAGAGCAAATTATCTTGGCAATGCTATTCAGTTTAATTTTATGTCAACTGAATGTGTCTTCTTTTTTATTATTTTAGGAGAAACATATAAGGCAAAGGACGATACTTAAACGAAACATAACTGAGAACTCCATTAAGATTCCTGAACTATGAAAGATAAAACCTAATCTCTGGGAAGTACTTGACACTGAGTTAAGTATTTCTACAGTCCAAGACACAAACATTGAGTGCCAAAAAGTTTAAGGAGGTATTGACTACACAAGAGGACAAGTTTTTCTAGTTTTATTAGATCTGTATCATATATATGAAAGGTTAGGAATGCAACTTGCAGTTGCATTGGGGTTCAATAATATCAAAGTTTCCCCATGTGAAGCTTTGCAAAGTTCAACAAAAGTTAATCTAAAGAGAAAACTATAGACTATGGGCAACCAGCCACAGGCCCAGTAAGGATGGGGGAATGTAGAGAGAAACAGAGCATAAGGGGATGGAGGAATGAAAGAGGGAAGAATGAGAATGGGGCGTTAAGTAGGATTTATCCCACGTTGCTCTGGTTGCCAAGTCCTCTCGCGCTAAATTCATTTAGCTCACATTAGCCCCTTGGTCGGTTAACAGGGTGTAGTGGATGCGTCAGTTTAGAGAGTAAGGGAATGAAACAGAAAAATATTGTTGCTGTATATTATATGCAAACCAAGCTAGACAGATTAAGGAAGTGTGAAAGCGAAACAAGGTGAGGGAGTTTACCTTAAGTCTCCATAGAGGATAGGTGGAGTCGGGGTCTCTGTTGAAAAACCTGGTTGTTTTCGTCCCTGCACTTAACAGATACTCTGCTGGCAAGCCCTGCGTTTGAGAGATGTACCGGATCTGGTGGAAGACAAACACAGGAAATATGAGATTTATAACTTATAGTGCTGGATATTCACTACTTTGATACAGTTAAATGGGATGGAAAAGGGGATTTTCTTGCTCATTTTATATATGTAGACATATGATCATAACAAAGTTTCTCTCCAGTTTACTGAAACAAAATCGGCAAAAACAGGTTATATAGAAATTGTCATAAAGTCAACATGAAGTTGATATTGACATTTTTACAATACATTTATTTCTTGTCCAATATAATGACTTTAGATTGTGGAAGTAAGATGGGTTGCAAACTACGTTCAAAGAAAATGGCTGAAAATGATAATAATAATTCATAAAATGTATAATTCTTAAAAGGGTAAAGTAATTCTAATAAAAAATGATAAAATAAATAATTTTATCAAAAACAGAAGTACACAGTACATATGTATGGTACACAAAGTCTATTGAACACATCTACATAATATTCTATTTTAGTTTATACATTTATTTTTATATTATATATTTTTGAATAATTAGTTGCATTAATTATTAATTTTGACTATTATAAAATCACCATCAGGCATTTTCTTTGAAAGATTATTTACCTTTTTATTTTATTTTTAATTATATTAAATATTTGTTATAATTATTATTATTATTATTTTCAGGCCTTTTCTAAGACATACAAGTCTTAAAGTAGAGTAGCAAAAACAGTCTGTTTAATTCTAATGATTAGGGAGATGGTGGAAATGGTCATGAAAAATGAATTGATTCTGTTTTTGGTGCAAGAAAATTTGACTAAAATTTGTAAGCGGACTTCTGGGAAATGCAACAGTGAGCTGCATTAAAACAGACTGATGACATTTTGTCTGCTCGAAAACATATCAGTCACTTGGCTGCCACATTGATGACACAACTTCAACATTCCAGCATTAGAAGACGAGTAAACAGCATCTGTGATGAATGCTGTCACCATGAGACTGACTTCCCCTTGCCAAAACCTCTTCTTACAGGTCTGCCCGGGTGCCTCAATTACACAGAATGCCATTCACACACCTGAAAAATGTAAATACAAGAGCCTGGCAGCCCAAGGAATCCACAATAATAATAATAATAATAATCTCTTCCATGGCCCCTGCCAATCGGCCAATCTTGTACCCTGAGAACGAGCTCATATCTGCTCAAGAGACCTTGATCACTGTGTTTGGCTCATTTACCGTCTTATTAAATAGAAAAACAGATTATTTTTTTCCATTCACTTTTTGAGTGTCATTATTAGAAATGAGTCAAAGGTGCCGCAAAGGCTGAAAATAACTCCTCAAGCTTTGTTTTTAGATGAAAATCAAAAATAAACTACGCAGCAGAGTTGAAATGCCATAAATCCTTAACACAAGACCTTAGAAAAGCTTCCCAAACACAAGACCTCATAAATGCGCCAAATGAGGGCTGAAAAAAAAATCTATTACTCTGTACTACACAGAAATGGTGGGAGACAAATCTGCAAAGTCCTTTGCTGTGTTTAAGAGCTTGTTAAAGACGGTTTTGGTTTGCTTAGAGCTAGAACATTGGCCCTGGGCTGTTCCATGAAGCCAGAATCATTTTTTTTTTTAAGAGAAGGCCTCACTGTAGAGCTCGGGATCTGGGCTAATTGGGCAGTTTGCGGCATGTGTCCAGAACTACGGAGAGGCCAGAGAGAGATGAAAGTCATTTAGACGACACACACACACTTCCACACAAACATACAGCACTTCAGGAGAGCCGAGAGAGCAGGGGCACAGCCAACAGTCAGATTTGTTTTCTCTCTCTTAAGCACAAACAGTAATTGAGGGATGTTTTCACAGCCATTTTCTGAGAAAGGAGATGACTCTCTCGGCAGGGCCACACATACATACAATCTCACACACATAAAAAGCAACCCTCCTCTGCTCCATTTCTCTAAATGAATATCATACAGGAAATGTCATTTCATAACTCAGATTATTTTCCAATTGCAACACATTATTTCTTTATAGTCTATCTACTTGTATCATTACTGACCACTGAATTTCAAAAAAGAAATAGCCAATGATGGATTATGGCCTGGGCCATTGGGAACTGACACCTGAAAGTAAGGCATTGCAAACATATAAATTTATATCAAACAGTCATGAATTAACTTTTGCATACAAGTCGACTTCACTGTTGAAATAGATTTAAATGATCCTTCAGAAATCATTCTAATATGCTGATTTGGTGCTCAAGAAACATTTCTTATTATTATCAATGTTGAAAACAGTTGTGCTGCTTCATATTTTTGTATTTTTGTGTTGTTTTCTGCTATTTATGGTGTGCAGGGCATCAAGAGAGGTTCTCCACAGAGGCTGGTGCCCCAGGTGTCCCAATCCACCCTTGGCAACAGCCACATGGGAACAGCCAGGGTTGAGTACAACAAATACCCTAAAACATACTAATGGTGGAAACTTCTGAATGCCAGTGCATGTCTGAAACCTCGCCAGACCTCATCTCACGGATCTATTCTGTTTCCATTGTGATGCATTAAAGAATTAGTAAAACAATGTCTTTACCTGGTCATACTCAGATGCTCCGGGGTACAGCGGCCAGCCCAGAAACAGCTCAGCAATGACACAACCCAGGGACCACATGTCTATGGCCTCACAGAAGGGCAGACCCAGGATGATCTCTGGAGCTCTGCAAACACACAGAAGTGGAGGATCAGCTTCAAGAACAGAGTCACAGCAGAATAATTACAATGTTAATTTCTGACCAGGGTTATTATAGTTAACTGAAATGATAGACATACAGACAGACAGACATACAGACAGACAGACAGACAGACAGACAGATAGATAGATAGATAGATTTTTCAAACAGTCTATTTAAGTGTACATTTATGGAGCAATTATTGTCTTCCACCAGAGAGAGAGGTCCAGAGGGAAACATAGATGTTTTGGCCCAAAACCAGTTAATGTGCAACCTGTTCCATTCAGCCCAAAGTTGGCATTCGTTACGTCGCAGCCGCAAGACCTCATTGTACCCATTTAATTTGACTGAGTTGAGTAATAAAGACAAACACAGAATGCATTTTGTTGCCACGGACACAGCAGGTGGGGGCGAGAGGAGAGAGACGGCATGTGACACGGCATTACTCTGGGTGCTGCTTGTGAATCATGATTCCGAGGAGGTCCACTCTTTTGGATAGAGGGATTGAAGATAAATAAGTGCCATATGGAGGGGAAAAAAGAGGGGAAAATGTGTGGAAAGATAAATAGACTGATGTTGGGAAAAGAGAGAGATGGACTCATATTTCAGCAAGTCTTGAAGGTGGCAGAAACAGCATGCGCACACACACACACACACACTCACACACACACAGAGAGAGAGAGAGATAATGGGCTGACGCCTCAGTTTAGAGCACAGTAATATTATTTGTAAAGACAACATTGGAAGAACAGCTTGTCCCAAGCAGTGTTATCGTTAACTAAAATTAAAACTTAGATTAAAAAAATAAATAAATAAATAAAACTAATACAAGTGACAAAAAGCACATAACAAAATTACTAAAAGTTAAACTAAAGTGAAAACTAAAAATATAACAATAAAAGCTTCATTTTAATTAAAGGATTAGTTCACTTTCAAATGAAAATTACCCCAAACTTTACTCACCCTCAAGTCATCCTAGGTGTATATGACTTTCTTCTTTCTGATGAACACAATCTGAGATATATTAATAAATATCCTGACGCATCCGAGCTCCAGGGGGTTAATAAAGGCCTTCTGAAGCGAAGCGATGCGTTTGTGTATTTTACTTTATAACTTGTTAAATGTGGATATTTTTTTTTTACACAAACGCATCGCTTTGCTTCAGAAGGCCTTTATTAACCCCCCGGATCCGTGTGGAGTACTTTTATGATGGATGGATGTGGATGGAGGCACTTTCTTGAGCTTCATACTTGTGAACCCTGTTCACTGCCATTATAAAGCTTGGATGCATCAGGATATTTATTAATATAACTCAGATTGTGCTTATCAGAAAAAAGAAAGTCATATACACCTAGAATGGCTTGAGGGTGAGTAAATCTTTTGGTAATTTTCATTTGAAAGTGAACTAATCCTTTAAATTACCTTTTATTTTTATATATTAATAATAAAAATATTAACAAAAACTATAATAGCATATAAATAATATTAAAATAACACTTCTACCATAAGAAATCACAAGATCTCTTAATTATCATAAAGATGCACAGATTTTAGCCTCAACATTAAAATTTTGTCTGATACAGATAAGACGGTAATTATTTTGATGTTATGGCCAATAAACAATACATGGTTGATATTAAAGTTCTATATTATTTTATCTAAATAAATTAAAATTGAAATCAACTGTCAATTTATTATCAATTTATTTTGAGATTTACTAAAGATTCAACAGTTATTAAATGATTGGTGCTTGTAGAGATCAATGAGGTAATATTAAGGGAAAATAGAGGAAATGAGCATGCATAGTTAATCAAATATTGAAAATAATATTATTCGGTACAAATAAAAATCTCTAATATGATCCATTCCCATCATATTGACCAAAGTCAATGATTTCAACATGAACTCAAATTTTTCCAGTCAAACTGTGAAATCCACATGAATTTTAGTCCTTTACTTTTATATTTGGCCAACTGTTTGTCATCTAATTTGTTTCTATGTCTATTTTCCTAAGGAACTGCAGGAGGAACATCTGGGACAAAACAGAAACAAAATACCACTCACGGGTGCCACAAAGACAAGAAAAGACTCAGTTCGGCAGTTAAATCTTCTATTGCCTCTCACGCAAGGTATGTGGCACATGACATCACTCTTCTGGAGTGATGTCATGCAACCCAGCCTTGTGCATGCTGGTCTGCTCGATGTCATTCAAATAAGCCACATCGTTACCAGTTGAAAGGATCTCTGTGACACTGAGGACGCATTACGGCCGCCACGTATGCAAATGCATATCCCACTTCAATCTTTTCTCTCCCTTCTTCCAATGCCATATGCAAAACAGACCAGCAGCTGCTGATGCAGGAGTTTCAGTGGGTGTGATAAACACAAACACACACAGCACTAAATATCATCCTCATTCTCCTGCATATAAAACGTCTGCTTGTAATGCAAAAATCTGTGGTAAGAAATTCACAACCCTGTTCCAGATCCACACACATGGAAATATGAGATCCTATACAGACAGATGTGATGCGGAGAAAGTGTTTGAGTTCATTCGTGGTACATTTTGCATACCTAAAACCTGTCAGGTTGTGACCCCGCAGGTGTGCGTTTGTTTGCATGCGTGTCATTGTGCAGCTTGCATGTATGCATGGGTGACATTATGCACACAAGTGCAAACATCCGATCCCGGTGTTGATATTTGCGTGGCAAGCCTGATGCACCCTGGAAGTCATTTCTTGTACACAATGCCACTTAACATAGTGCAAACAAGCACAGGAGCAACATCTTTGCACCCATCAGAACCACTGCAGTGTGCAAATAGTCACTGGGTCGCCTGCATTAGGGGAAATGGTGTTGTGAATATGGGGTCAGGCAAAGGTTATCACACACAGTGAAAGAGTGCTTCTTCAGTTCCTGAATAAAGCATAATTCTTCTTCTGAAGTCCTAAACCACTCGTACTGGCATTCACATGCTCACTCAGTTGCTATTTGAGGCTCTGACATCATTCTGCATGGGCATGTCAAAAAGCATCGATCACAGCTGACCTTCAATACGGACCACCACTCATAACCACAGACACAGACGATGCCCTGCTTTTTTT